>NC_069500.1:1016132109-1016407109 GCF_027579735.1 Bombina bombina | reverse complement strand
CGCCGTAACATAAAACTCTTAACTAGAGTGCTACAAAGTACACTAACACCCATAAACTACCTATTAACCCCTAAACCGAGGCCCCGCCACATCGGAAACACTTTAATAAATTATTTAACCCCTAATCTGCCGACCAGACATCGCCGCCACTTTAATAAATATATTAATCCCTAAACCGCTGCACTCCCGCCTTGCAAACACTAGTTAAATTTTATTAACCCCTAATCTGCTGTCACTAACATCGCCGACACCTACTTACATTTATTAACCCCTAATCTGACACCCCCAACGTCGCCGCTACTATATTAAAGGTATTAACCCCTAAAACCTAAGTCTAACTCTAACCCTAACCCCCCCTAACTTACATATAATTTAAATTAAACTAAATAAATTTAACATAATTAAATAAATTAATCCTATTTAAAACTAAATACTTACCTATAAAATAAACCCTAAGATAGCTACAATATAACTAATAGTTACATTGTAGCTAGCTTAGGATATATATTTATTTTACAGGCAACTTTGTATTTATTTTAACTAGGTAGAATAGTTATTAAATAGTTATTAACTATTTAATAATTACCTAGCTAAAATAAGAAAAATTACCTGTAAAATAAATCCTAACCTAAGTTACAATTACACCTAACACTACACTATCACTAAATAAATTACCTAAACTACCTACAATTAATTACAATTAAATTAAATAAAGTAAATTACAGAAAAAAAAGAATTACAAGAATTTTAAACTAATTACACCTACTCTAATCCCCCTAATAAAATAAAAAAGCCCCCCAAAATAATAAAATTTCCTACCCTATACTAAATTACAAATAGCCCTTAAAAGGGCCTTTTGCGGGGCATTGCCCCAAAGTAATCAGCTCTTTCACCTGTAAAAAATATACAATACCCCCCCAACATTAAAACCCACCACCCACACACCCAACCCTACTCTAAAACCCACCCAATCCCCCCTTAAAAAACCTAACACTACCCCCCTGAAGATCTTCCTACCTTGAGCCGTCTTCCCCCAGCCGGGCACAAGTGGATCTCCAGAGGGGCAGAAGTCCTCATCCGATCCAGGCAGAAGAGGTCCTCCAAGCGGCAGAAGTCTTCATCCAAGCGGTATCTTCTATCTTCATCCATCCGGAGCGGAGCGGGTCCATCTTCATTCCAGCCGACGCGGATCCATCCTCTTCAAACGACGTCCTAACACTGAATGAAGGTTCCTTTAAATGACGTCATCCAAGATGGCGTCCCTTGAATTCCGATTGGCTGATAGGATTCTATCAGCCAATCGGAATTAAGGTAGGAAAAATCCTATTGGATTGAAGTTCAATCTTATTGGCTGATTGGATCAGCCAATAGGATTGAGCTTGCATTCTATTGGCTGTTCCAATCAGCCAATAGAATGCAAACTCAATCCTATTGGCTGATCCAATCAGCCAATAGGATTTTTCCTACCTTAATTCTGATTGGCTGATAGAATCCTATCAGCCAATCGGATTTCAAGGGACGCCATCTTGGATGACGTCATTTAAAGGAACCTTCATTCAGTGTTAGGACATCGTTTGAAGAGGATGGCTCTGCGTCGGCTGGATTGAAGATGGACCCGCTCTGCTCCAGATGGATAAAGATAGAAGATGCCGCTTGGATGAAGACTTCTGCTGCTTGGAGGACCTCTTCTGCCCGGATCGGATGAAGACTTCTGCCCCTCTGGAGGTCCACTTGTGCCCGGCTGGGTGAAGACAGCTCAATGTAGGGAGATCTTCAGGGGGTAGTGTTAGGTTTTTTTAAGGGGGGATTGGGTGGGTTTTAGAGTAGGGTTGGGTGTGTGGGTGGTGGGTTTTAATGTTGGGGGTATTGTATTTTTTTTACAGGTGAAAGAGCTGATTACTTTGGGGCAATGCCCCACAAAAGACCCTTTATTAGGGGGATTAGAGTAGGCTACAATGTAACTATTAGTTATATTGTAGCTAGTTTAGAGTTTATTTTATAGGTAAGTATTTAGTTTTAAATAGTTTTAAATAGAATTAATGTATTTAATTATGTTAAATTTATTTAGTTTAATTTATATTATATTTAAGTTAGGGGGGGTTAGACTTAGGGTTAGACTTAGGTTTAGGGGTTAATAAATTTAATATAGTAGCGGCGACGTTGGGGTCAGAAGATTAGGGGTTAATAAATTTAATATAGTTGCGGTGACGTTGGGGGGGGGGGCAGATTAGGGGTTTAATAAATATAATGTAGGTGTCGGCGATGTTGGGGGCAGTAGATTAGGGGTTCATAGGGATAATGTAAGTGGCGGCGGTGTCCGGAGCGGCAGATTAGGGGTTAATAATATAATGTAGGTGTCAGCGACAGATTAGGGGTTAATAAGTGTAAGATTATTAACCTCTTGTGGACTGTCTGGTGTTGAATTTTGTGTTGAGATAATATATATATATATATATATTTGCATTCTGGAATATCTGGGTACCGTTAAATTGTTTTCATTTTAATAAAATTTAATAATTCACATATTTAGGTTTTAACTTTTTAATTGAAATAATAATTAATATATTGTATTCATGTTATTTTATAGTTTTGAGATTATATTTGGCGATAAGGTAGATAACTTTGCATTCCCTTGCTCAAGAAATGTCATTTTTTTCTAAAGGCTATGCCATATACATTAAAAAAAAAAATGTCTGAAACCAACATGCACATTGTGTTTGGATTGATTATTGGTAAAACCATGGGTCTGTGTTGTGAATTAGATTGGTTGTGCTAGATTCCTCTGTATATTGGTAGCTGCAGACTTGTAATGGTCATTTTAAAGGGAATGTAGAATTTCAGATAGAAAGAGAAAGTTTGTTTTTATCAAAAATAAGGAAAGTGGAGACCTGACTAAGCTTAAGTTTAACTAAGGGTTAACTTTTGTCTGAACTGCAAGGTGTTTTTTTGTTTAAGTGTATTAGCTGAGGTTGCAGCTAGAGGGAGATGTTGCAGAGCCTATATTAGTGTCTGCAGCCAGGAAGTAGGGTCACTAACTTGTTCTTGTCTTGCGAGTTGGTACAATGTAGAGGTCTCACCGTGCTTCCAAGGCCCCAAGGAGGTTTGTGAAGGAACAAGAGGCTCCTGTGAAGAGGAAGAAAACATCAGTTACTTCATTGGGTGATGTTATACCTCCTTCTCCCTCTGTCCCTTCTGCTATGCATTTTCCCTTTGTCATTTACTCCCTTTTGGCTTCCTCTGTTGCTCAGTCTTCCTTTCTCCCAGCCTATTTTATATCTCTCCCATCTTCCCCGTCCTCTTCTACCTCTATAATTTCTTCCCTCTCTGCTCTTACATCTGTCACATTTTCTACTCCTCTTTCTGCTTCTGTATTTTCATTGCTCCCCCTGTCCCTTCTCAGCCCCTTTTAAATCTTCCTCTCTTCCTTTCCTCTTCTACTGGGTATATGTGGATGTCCTCCCCTGTTATTTCCCCCCTCGTTTAAACCTCAGGAAGGAGCAAGGTTTGGGGAATTCATGTCCCCTCTCCTCCTGGAGGACACTGCCTGGTCTATAGGTTCTGCCTCTCCCACTCTTACTCCCGGTCAAAGGGAGGCTGATGGGGGCGAGGCAGATAGTAATGGCCATTCTGGATCAGATCCGGAGGTTGAAGATGTCCTCTGTGTAGCGGCTGCTACCGGGTCCATTTCTGGGCCTTCTTTGCGCACTGCAGCACTTGCTCTGCCCCCTACCGCCCACGTGACCGACCACGCGTCTCAGAGTCATTTTATGTCGGCGGTAAGAGTAGGAGGGGAGAGGTGAAGGGGAGCAGCAGCGTGGCAAGGCGGTCGTTGGCCCGGGCTCCTACGATAGTAAGTGGGGTGTCCAGAGTCGGCGATGACCACCACAGGGGGGTGTGACCTAATATTAACAAGCAGGGTGGAGGTAAAAAGAAAGGGAGAGCCCCTAAAGGGGGCAAACAAGAGAAATCAGACAAAGAAGGGTCAGGCACAAGAAAGAGCAGTAAAGTGTTAGAATTAACCCCTGCAAGTAAAGGAATGGGGGGCAAAGGGGGTATATGAATATTTTGGGGAGTTTGAGGAAAAGGTTGTTGGCAAGGGGGGCGTTCAGTACTCAGGGTGTTAGTGGACTAGTCGGCCAGGAACAGGGAATTGTGAACCTCATCCCTGATTCTATTGATACCTCCACTTGCAATTTTGTTCCGCAGGTACCCATGGCATCATCTGCAGCAGCATCCAGTGGGGATACCTCTACACAACCCCATGTTCAGTCTATGGTAGCAGCAGCATCAGCTGACCATGCAATAAGGCATACCCCGCTTGTGGCGATACACACAACACCTGGAGATGCAGCGGCGGCTGGAACTAGTGAGTCTTATTCTGCACCACACGGGACAAGGATAGTTACTCCACAGGAGATTCTGATAGTTCAACAGGGTTTAAAGATAAGGGGCAGCACAAGCTATTTAGATACATCATGAAAATAGTGGATGTGAAAGGGGCTAGCGCAGTGGGCTCAGTTAATTTAGGGACACCAGCAGGGGACCAGGGAATAGCAGGGTCAAGCTCACAGTCATGTAGCCAAGCCAGTTCTGCTAGGTCCCTCGTAGCAAGCACGTCAGACATATACACATGTATAGTGCACTCGCTGCACTCACACCTTAAGCCGCGTATAGCTAGAAGAATTAAAGAAGGGAAGTATGTTAAAATATTTGAAATCTCTAGGGTAGATGAGAAGATGAGACAGGAGATAAAAAGGTTAAAAGGCCTTAGGCTTATTAGGAGTTGATGTGATGCTTCCGCATGCTAGCTTCCTGCTACTTTGAGGCTAACCCTCAGCATAATCTTAATATACTCAAATATATGGAAGTCATAGATGACATTCATACCAGAGGAAAAGGGGCAGCGTGGCATCAATATGACGCCGACTTTAGGTGTAGATTAGAATCAAATCCAGTACTCAATTTTGGGATGAAGGAGATGGACCTTTTTTTCTGGTCTGGAATTATCAGATAGCGCAGCCATCATTCCAATAAGGACCGTTGCAACAGACATGCAAAACAGACAGTTTAGGAGACGTGGAGGTAGAGAATGTTGGCACTTCCAGGAAAAGCAGTGTGATAAGAGTCTACATTTTTGGCACATCTGCATCTATTGTGGTGTGCCTCACACAGGGGCAGACTGTCCCTGGCGGCCAGACCGGCATCTGCAGGAGGTGGCCCATACACCCCTGAAACTAGGGGAAATATGTAACTTGCTTAGGGCCTACCCCAATTGGAATGTAGCTGAGATGCGGCAGAGTTCCTTAGGTCGGGGTTATCATTTGGTTTCCGCATCCCTGTTAGGCGTCCCATATTCCCTTTCCCCTTTGGTTCATAACCTTAAATCAGCAATTGAAAACCACTAAGCTGTTGAAGACAAGTTAGCGAAAGAAGTAGCCTTAGGGCGAATGGCGGGTCCCTACCCTTCCATCCCCTTAGAGAATCTAGTGATCTCCATGCTTGGAGTAGTGCCCAAGAAAGACGATGGGAAGTTTAGGCTGATTCAACATCTGTCCCATCCAGAGACAGTAAATGACGCTCTCGATGAAAGGGACACGTCAGTCTTCTATAAGTCATTTGAATCTGCCCTAGGGGTCATTCAGAGTCTAGGTCTGGAAGCAGAGATGGCGAAGGTGGACATTGAATCAGCCTTTCACCTCCTCCCCATTCACCCGGAAAGCTTCTGCCTGATGGGGTGCATGTTTCAGGGCCGGTACTACGTGGACTGCTGCTTGTCAATGGGTTGTGCAATATCATGTGCATACTTTGAATTGTTCAGTTCTTTCCTGCATTGGGCTAGCTGCAGTAAAGACGGAAAGGCCATGCACGTGTATTGTGTTTTTAGGCATAGAATTTGACACTGTAGCCAAGGAATGCAGATTACCAGCACAAAAAGTTGAATTTGCCTTGTCAGCTATCCAGGCCATCCTGGATGCGGGTAGGTCTACTCTAAGGGACTCTCAATCTTTGCTAGGCCTATTGAACTTTGCTTACAGGGTGATCCCCATGAGTAAGACATTCAATAGGAGGATGGAAGCAGCAACTAGGGGGCTTAGGTTACCAAGGGCTCTGGTGAGGGTTTCCCAAAATATTAAAAAGGACCTAACAGTATGGCTTTTATTCTTGCAAGACTTAAATGGCATGAGGATCTGGTTGCCCAAGCCAGTCAGCAACCAACAATTGTACTTGATCACCGACGCAGCAGGGAGTCATGGGTTAGGGGCTTACTTTGAGGGATCTTGGTGCGCAGCCACCTGGCCGGCCGAATGGATCGGTACAGGCTGGTTAAAGAATCTGTCTTTAGTGGAGCTCTTCCCCATTTTAGTGGCTGTGGAACTATGGTGTGAGCGTTTGCGTAACCGGGCAGGTCAATTTTTGGTGTGACAATTTGAGTGTGGTTCACGCCATCAATCAGCTGTCTGCTTCTTCCCCCCCAGTAGTCAATGTTTTATGTCAATTCATTTTACTTTGTTTGCGGCATAACATCTCATTCACAGCAAAGCACGTCCCTGGGACTAGCAATGTTATTGCGGATGCACTGTCTAGGAGTCAGTGGGACAGGTTTAGGGAAGTAGCGGCCACTGCGTTAGCTCAGGGTGACGAGTGTCCTGCTTATCTCTGGCAGGTGGTGAGTTCTGGGGAACTGCGCTAAGGTTACTACAGGGGTCGCTGGCTGCAAAGACCTGGCAATCGTACCGCAGGTACTGGGGTGATTGGAAAGAATTTTTGCACAAAAGGGGGCTTTCATGGAAGTTCCAGGACACACACAGTTTCTTAAAGTGGGTCGCATGCTTGCATGAAAGAGGACTGGCGCCAGGCGCCATTGGCAGCCGAGCTGTTGCCATTTCTTTCTTTTCTAAATTGTATGGGGTCCTTGACGTATCCAAATCCTTCCTAGCTAGGGCCGCTATTAAGGGAGCACATAGATTGACATTAGGACATTAGGGAACCGGTCACTAGGAAAAGGTTAGGTATTATGATTCAGGTCCTCCAGATAATTTGTAACTCAGAGTACAAAGTCATCCTCTTTGCTGCTGCGTTTTCCTTATCATATTTTGCTGCGCTGCGTATTAATGAGTTGGTAGCTCCATCTAAAAGATCTTCAGGGTCAGCGCTGCTTATTGATCATGTTAGACTAGAAGGGGAAAGCAGTTTTAGTATTGGTAGCACGTTCCAAGACCAATCAGACTGGTAAGGGTAGATGGCTCAATCTGCTCTCGCATGTGGAGCTATCTATTTGCCCAGTTGGGTTGTGGAGAAGGTTCTTAGACCTCAGGCCTGGGTTGAAGGGGTGTTCCTCATTCATCAAGATGGGTAATTGTTATCTAGGTTCCAGTTTAGGGTGGTGCTGAACAAGGTGGTTACGAGATTAGGGTGGGATCCCTCTGTGGTGGCTCCACATTCTTTTAGGATTGGCGCTGCCACAAATGCAGCTTTGGCAGGGTCTTCTGAGGGGGAAATTAAGGCTTTAGGGAGGTGGGCTTCTGCCAAGTTTAAAAAATTAATAAGTCCATTGAAGCAAGGAGATATTTAGTCTTGTAATTCTGGTTTGATTTGTTGGTGTTTTTGGGAAGTCAGGTGTTAATTTCTTATGTTATTGCAGGTACAGAGCTACTGTGCAGGAGAGTGTGGATTTTGGGACAGTCGTATGTCCATTGGGCAGAGGTTTGCAGTTTGGTTTGCCGTCACACAGACTGTGCATTCTTTGGCTGGGAAAGCGTGGAATGATGTAGTCGGATTTGATGACTCAAGTGGCAGAGGCCAGAAGAAGGTGGGGCCGTCCCCACGTCCTTGTGTTACATCTAGGAGGCATTGATGTCGGGTCTATGCCCATGGGTGATTTAGCTAGCGTCATGCTAGCTGACATTAGATGGTTGGCAACGCAGTTTGCAGGGGTTAAGATTATATGGTCGAACATTATTTCCAGAAACGTGTGGAGACACATGAGTTCCTGCAAAGCAGGATTCAGGGTGAAAAGGAAGCTGAATAGGGATGTTGGCAGAACAGTGTTAGCTGCAGGTGTAAGATTTTAATGAGTATAAAAATGATGTCCTTATTGTTACAGAGAGGTTAGTTTGTCCTAACTATTTTTTAACATCAGGCATGATGTAATGCTGAGGTGGTCATTTAGGCATACTAAGGGCTAAGATCATATATGGATAGAAGGAAATGATGAGAGTTGCACAGGCTTACAACAGTTCAGACTACCTTATTTGGAACATGGCCAAAAGTATATTGTCAGCCGTTTTAAAGGGTATAAGAATCAGGATGAAAATAGAGTAGTCAGAGTGCCTCTCTGGAAGGGAAAACATCAAGTCACACTCCATGACTTAAGGCCTCCCACAGTTGAAGCAAACGGGGTAATATAATTTTATTTACTATTTCTCTGTTAAATTGTTTTACTGTGTTTTAACCTTGTAAACAATATTAAGTAATCGTGTTATTTATCTGTTCCTGGAGGGTCATACAGATATACAGAAGATTGTATATAGATTTGTTTGCACAGGGCACATTATTGATATATGTATATATAATTTTGCGACGTGAATAGCTCTTAACATAAGATCCTTCTTTGTTTAAGTGTAATTTCTTACATAGGAGGAGAGGTTATCACCCATGAGAACATCAGGATCGATTGTCCTGGACTCTTCTGCAGGGATGAGGTCCACCTGTCTGATAGGGGCACTGATTTGTTTTTACAGAATATTCTTTGTTCCCTGGCTTCCATTTGTGTTTGATGGTGACAAGAGTCCCTTGTCCTCATTGGGTGGCGGCAGCGTGGTGCAACATATCTGCGGTAGGCTCAGCCTGTCGGGGGGGGA
This sequence comes from Bombina bombina, assembly GCF_027579735.1. Lineage (NCBI taxonomy): Eukaryota > Metazoa > Chordata > Amphibia > Anura > Bombinatoridae > Bombina > Bombina bombina. The sequence goes on along the minus strand of NC_069500.1, from coordinate 1,016,398,248 downwards.
AAGAGGAGAGGGACACGTAAGCACATTTAACGTCAGCCGCAAGGGCTGACGCTCGGTGTCTCCCTGCACAATCCCTCCTAAAAGCCCTCCAGGCTGACAGAATGGGGCATCCCCATTCCTTTAGGGTGGTTGCACCCCTTTCTTAGGAGTTGTAGGTGAGGGAAGATCTTGCCGGCCAATGTTAAGTTATTTAAGTTAAGATTAAGTTATTGCTTAAAATAAATACAACCCATGCCCCCGGATGGGGAAGGTTTTTTTTCTCCCATAACTGGTGTCTGTGTGTATATTTGAGTTATTGTGTTGTTAAGGGTATTGTCATCACCTAGTGTGTAAGGTATAGAAAGTTTCACTCTTAGGAAAGTGGAGAGCTGATTAAGCACGCAGCAACTTAAGGGTTAACTTTTGTCTAAATTGCTAGGTGTATAAGCTGAGGTTGCAGCTAGAGGGAAATGTTGCAGAGCCTATATTAGTGTCTGCAGGCAGGAAGTAGGGTCATTAACCTGTTCTTGTCTTCCCTCCCTTCCCTCCCAAGTAACAGGTGTTCAATTTCAAGATATAGATGCAGTGGATAGAGTATTCCAGTCAACAGCAGACTGCAGAGTTGCTGGCAATAGTCTCACTTTGGCTGGGGGCTGAATATTCATTCGGACCTTGGTAAGACCAAAGTGCTGTAGTTGTGCTCTCAGGGACCCTCCTTCGGAACTAACAGTCTTTTGGTCGAGGAACCATTGTCTTAGCAGTTTGGGTGTCCCTCAACACCAGTCTTAACTGTAGGAGCATGGCGTCATGCATCCTGTTGCGGCGGCAGCAGGGTGCAACATGTCTGCGGTAGGCTCAGCCTGGCGGGATGAAAGAGGAGGGAGACACATGAGCACATTCAACCTCAGCCGCTAGGGCTGATGCTCGTTGGCTTCCTGCATGATCCTTCCTAAAAGCCCTCCAGGCTGATAGAATGGGGGCACCCCCATTCCTTTAGGGCAGTCGCACCCCATTCTTAGGAGTTGTAGGACAGGGAAGATCTTGCCGGCCAATGTTAAGTTATTTAAGTTAAGATTAAGTTATTGTTTAAAATAAATACCACCCTTGTCCCCGGATGGGGAAGGTTTTTTTTCTCCCATATCTGGTGTCTGTGTGTTATTTGGGTTATTGTGTTGTTAAGGGTATTGTCATCACCTAGTGGGTAAGGTATAGAACGTTTTACCCTTAAACATTTTGCATGTATTATTTTTAATTATATATGCAACCTTTTATTAGCTGAGATCTGGCTGCCTGTCTCTAGCTGTTTTCAGCACTACTCATTACAGCCAATGAAAAGCCTATATAGACCAATTGCAGGGCCGAACTGCTCTTCTGAAACAACTTCTGATTGGTTATATACAGTAGAAATCTGTAAGCTTAATTAATTAATTTTGCCAAACAACATCAAAAACACTTTCACTGCATTTTTATTTTAAGTGAAATATAATTAAAACTGCATTCACCTATATAACAAGACTCAAATACATAACTTGCCTGTATGCATGTGTTGTAAAGTATGCCTAACCAAATGACATTGTGCAATCTGCCAATTGAATGGTGAATTTAAAGGAAGGTCAATACCAAAATGTTATTGTTTAAAAAGTACGTGTTTATTGGGGGCGGAGCAAGCTCTGCATCTGAGCGGTCGCATTTTATAATAGCTCCGGACTCCGAAAATTCATCCATATCTGACCGCCTCAGTGCAGCCTAAATTGTTCTAAACCAGGGTACATTCTATTAAGAGACACCACAAAACACCCTGCAACTTGAATACGAAAAATCTACTATTCCCGGGAAAGTAGTCGCAGCAGCTGTTGGGGGAACGGCCATCTTTCTACCACGAGGCACCCTATCTATATTTTACGGCCTGTCGGGCTTTAGATCAGCAGAAGCGGACCCTTGTGAAATATGAAGTAGTTCCAAGTTACCATACTAGCCCAGTTGGAAGCTTTTGATGGTCTAATGTGTAGCAGATTTGAAGACTTGATCAGAGTACTTAGGGAAAAATCTATGCCACTAACCCACATGGCGGTGAGGCTAGAGTTGCCAACAGCTGATCCCCTATCGCTACAACAATTCAAGCAAGAGCCCGCAACATGCCCTGACATACAGGACAGCCAGTCAAATATAATGGAGATGGGGCAAGCACAGAACCTCACAACCAGCAGGTTGGAAGTTACGGCAACAACCGGGAGCTCCATAACAATGTCGGCGAGGGATCTGCAGAACACGGCACCCCAGCATTCACCCACCATCAAATTGCACCCCACAGACACAGATGTGCATTGCATGTTTGACATCCTTGATCGTGGAGGGGTAGCCGCCAGCTACCGAGAGCCACACACAACTAAGAAACGAGGTTGGAGAGTGAAACGGAAGTCCCTACGCGATGCGGCTAGGTCGGGGAGGGGACCAGGAATAACATACCCACCTGTAAGTTCCATCTCCCCTTGACCAGATACCCCAGATCCTTCTCGCGCCTATTTTACCACCTCGAAATCCGGCTATGTCAGACACTACTTAGGACCCCTGGTAGTCGCTGCAAACCTGTCCATTGACCGCTATTGGCACAAGACTGTTGTCCGCTTCAGAAGAGGAGTTGGCTAGAAGCTTTAGGTGCCTTTTTCTTTTTTGGAGAGACACTGCATTCACAGACATTTGATAGCTGGCTATCCAGATACTTCTGCTGAGCTCATACTACAGATTCGCAGTTAAGACCTCCATTTATTACTAACATATTTAGGGTCACTGGTCATAGAGAAATTGCCTACATTACTGCTGGACAAGGACGATATACTGATAGATTCACTACTTGTTTATATTGTTAACTCTTCTGACTACTTCAGATCTTATATCCTATTTTTGTCTTTATTGTTGTTTCATTAGTAATGAGACCCTTAGGTTAACTAACATACTTTGAAATTCTATTGTAATTCTCAAATTCTACATGGCAGTAATCCCAGCTCTTGCCCCTATTCCCTGAGGGAATGCCCTGTGGTCTATAATATTTAAGTAGATACTCACAATACACTCTTATTATGGTCTGCCAATGCACACTCTATTTAATTTACCTATGCTAGATGGAGATGATTATATTTAACAACATTTCCTGAACATTTATGTTTTATCTACTTGTGTGAGCTGGTGGACTGGGACTCTTTTATATTTTATATTATTTTATATTTATATAAACCTAATTGGATGCAACAATTAATAGCCCATTATTTATTTATTTGACTACCAGTGAATCTGTATAACCTACATGACGTTTATGCAATATTGTGCAAGCTTCACTAGGGAGCCTGGCTTTTTTAGTATTACCTATTCTCAAGTTTCCTGTGCTCCCTGGATGACACATGTCTACTGGTGATAGTTATACTTTAGGATTCAGTACCAGCAGACTCATTTATATACAACCACTTAGCCCCACATCTAGTTTAAGCCCTTTTTTTCGTATTAATGTCTCTGATTATTCACTATGCTCTCCCCAAGGGTCCGTGCTAATATTATAGGGTTATAGCCACCACTACTGACACCCATTTTAGGCTTGGAATTTTATGATAATTATTATTTTGGGAATAGGGTTTATTTCTCCTTAACATCCCCATCCTTCTACATAACCTACATTTTCCATTGATACTTGATTAACTATGTGCAGTATAGGGGACATTGAAAGTTTTAAATTAGCATTTGATCACCTTTGACACAATTGGGATTCCTACCTATCATATACCATAAAACCAAGTAAACCCTCATATAGCCTAATTTATACCTATTCTATGGTTTTTTTCAGGGTTTACCATCTACTTATTTTCTGTCTATGCTTTGGGCTAATTTTACTATTATTAATTCAGTATGTTATACTTTCCCCATCCTATAAACACCATAAATTTGATGGCATTAATGTTCCATGAGGTCTTCAAATATATTCCTAGCTGTATACCACTAATTGTCCGTAATACTTTTTAAGTTGTTATAATATCATTTGTAATGCTTTATCACTATTGTTATGATTGTGTTTTATATTTAAGTACCCATATATTTTAATGATTATTAACTCAAGTCAGCTGTACTATTTAGTTATATTGAATACTGATGGAATACTACTTCAGCTATATATTTTCTCTCCTCATTACAGATCTGCACAACAGATATGTTTCCTTTCATAATAGTTACCCCCTACTATGCTTATCTTAAAAGTTATTACACTGTTTTTTTTTTTATTACTCCTGGTATGTTAGCAGACATATGGGGCTGGGGAAGTGGATAAGTATCTGCCTGTACCTCCCAGCATTGAGGAGACCATTAATTCTGACCAAATCCCCACTTCATTTGCAAAAAAAAATGCAGCCCCAAACTTGCAAGGAACCTCCATCATGCTTCACTGTTTCCTCATTTTTGTACTGCAAACAAACTATCTTTGCTATAGCCAAACATGACTCATCAGTCCAGAGTGCCTGCTTCCATTTTTATACACCATAGATTCTTATGTTTTTGTGCCAAAGTTAAGTCACTTGGCTTTGTTTCCACATTGAAGCCGGTATGTCTTCCATGAATACTGCTTTTGAGCAGACTTCTTTGGACAATAGATAGGTATACTAGGGTACTAAAGGCTTCTTGCCAAAAACTGAGCTGATGGATATATATATATATATATATATATATATATATAAATATACATTTAAAAATACATATTTAGACATGTATATGTATGTATCTCAGTGGCGTATTTAGGTTTTGTGCTGCCCTAGGCACTTAAAATTCTGCTGCCCCCCTTAGGTTTTAGGCTGTTTTTTCGGCTATATAATTTTTTGGTCGGGGTCTAATGTGAGGAAATGTTCACCAGGACTTGCATGTGTATGTATATATATGTATGTATGTGTGTATGTATATATATATATATATATAAGTGTTTATTTATATATATATATATATATACACACATACACACACACACTGTGTATGTACCTTAGTAGCATCAACATAATAATTATTTCTCAAGAGTATTCTTAAGATTTAGGACACAAGGGGGCCCATTTATCAAGCTCCGAACGGAGCTTGTGGGCCCGTGTTTCTAAAGACCGCTGCTCCATAACCTGTCCGCCTGCTCTGATGAGGCGGACAGGAATCGCCGGAATTCAACCCGGATCGAGTACGATCGGGTTGATTGACACCCCCCTGCTGACGGCCGATTGGCCGTGAGGTCTGCAGGGGGCGACGTTTGCACCAGCAGCTCTTGTGAGCTGCTGGTGCAATGCTGATACAGAGAGCGTTTTGCTCTCCGCATTCAGCGAAGTCTGTCGGACCTGATCCGCACTGTCGGATCAGGTCCGACAGGACATATGATAAATAGGCCCCAAGGAAGGAAATATTATTTCCCAATGATGTTAGAATTCACAACTTTTCAACATTCACACATTTACACACACACATACACATATTTACACACACACAAACATACATTCACACATTTACACACACACATACACATATTTACACACACACAAACATACATTCACACATTTACACATATACACATATTTACACGCATACACAAACATACACATTTACACGCATACACACATTTACACGCATACACAAACATAGATTCACAAATTTACACACACACATACACATATTTACACACACACAAACATACGTTCACACATTTACATACACACACATTCACACATTAACACACACACATACACATATTTACACACACACAAACATACATTCACAAAATTAACACACACACATACACATATTTACACACACACAAACTTTATAACTGCTCTGATTTAGGTGGGCAATAAACTAATGATAATGCAGAGGACACCACATGCAATGTATATATATATATATATTATATATATATACAGTATTTGGTATTTCTGTAGATACTAAGCTATTTTTTATATTTAAGTAATAAATAATTATATGTTTATCCTTGCATACAAGCATAACAGGCAGGGATTAAGGTTAATAAAAATATGTGCAGAGTACATTCGTCACTGCACAAGTGTAGGAGCAAAATATAACCTCCATTCAGCACAAGTGTAGGAGCAAGCTAACGATCTCCGAGATAAAATTTGATTTATTCCCTGGGAAAGGCTGAGAGCAGAATGAGACAATCAATCTGCAGAGGACAGATCTTCAGAAACCGCTGTTTACTTGTAATTCTCCTGACCTGTTATTTTAAAAAAGCATGTTTTTTTCTCACCCAGCCTAGCCTCGCTGTGTGCTGCTGCTGCCTCCCTCCTCGCCCTCTTCCTGCATGTGCAGCTACATAGGAAACTGGGAGGAGAGATGAGGGAACAGGAGGTCACAGTGTCTTGTTCTTCTCACTCAGTCCCTTTTCACTTCCTACCCAGCCAGCACAGATCTTGGAGGCCCCTGTTCAGGATCCATAGTAGGCAGCCAGCAGCACCTGTCTCTCCTGCATACAGCGACTGTGAGTAAGTTGATACTCAGTTATCACAGCCGCTGGATGCAAGACAGTATGTCTTCTGCTCAATAGGCAGTGCTGCCCGTTTAATAGTTAATAATCAGTTAATGCCCCTGACTGGTAAAACACAGCAGCATGGCACACATAATAATAACAAATATATAGCACAATTTTTAATACATTTTTTTTGTTCCCAAGTTGTTTGAAAAATTGCTGCCCCACCCAAGCTGCCTCCCCAGGGCCTGTGCCTTGTCTGCCTAGGCAGTAATACGCCCCTTATGTATCTCTAAGTTAAAAGCTCATTGGAATTTTTTTTTCTAATAACTGAGGCCTCCTCATATCTTTGAGTCCTTATAACTTTTATTGCAATTTTTTTTAAAATAATTTTTATTAGATGGTGTTATCATGAATTAAGGAAGTTCAATCCGATTGGTGATTGGATCAGCCAATAGAATAGACCTTGCATTATATTGGCTGATCCAATCAGCCAATCGGATTGAAACTTCAATCCGATTGGCTGATTAATCAACCAATTGGATTTTTCCTACCTTAATTCCGATTGGCTGATAGAATCCTATCAGCCAATCGGATTTCGAGGGACGCCCATCTTGGATGACGTCATTTAAAGGAAACCGTCATTCATCGAGTAGTCGTTGTGCTGGAAGGATGCTCCGCGCCGCATGTCTTCAAGATGGAGTCGCTCCTCGTCGGATGGAAGAAGATAGAAGATGCCGCTTGGATGAAGCCTTCTCCCGGTCCGGATTTCCTCTTCTGCCCCAGATAGGATGAAGACTTCTGCCGGTTCTGGATTGTCCTCTTCTGCCCCATCGGATGAAGACATCTGGCCGGGATCGGAATGACCACTTGTTGCCCGGTGGGTGAAGACGGCTCAAGGTAGGGTGATCTTCAATGGGGTAGTGTTAGGTTTTTTTAAGGGGGTATTGGTGGGGTTTTAGAGAAGGGGTGTGGTGTGGTGGTGGGTTGTAATGTTGGGGGGGTGGTATTGTAATTTTTTTTCTACAGGTCAAAGAGCTGATTACTTTGGGGCAATGCCCTGCAAAAGGCCCTTTTAAGGGCTATTTGTAAATCTAGTATAGGGTAGGGAAATTTTATTAATTTGGGGGCTTTTTTATTTTATTAGGGGATTAGATTAGGTGTAATTATTTTAAAATTCTGTAATTCTTTTTTTATTTTCTGTAATTTAGTGGGGGGTTTTTTTCGTAATTTAGTCTATTATAAATTTAATTGTAATTAATTGTAGGTAGTTTAGGTAATTAGTTAATGATAGTGTAGTGTTAGGTGTAATTGTAACTTAGGTTAGGATTTATTTTACAGGTTATTTTGTATTTATTTTAGCTAGGTAGTTATTAAATAGTTAATAAACTATTTAATAAACTATTGTACCTAGTTAAAATAAATACAAAGTTGCCCTGTGAAAATAAATATAAATCCTAAGCTCAGCTACAATGTAACTATAGTTATATTGTAGCTAGCTTAGGGTTTATTTTATCGGTAAGTATTAGTTTTAAGTAGGAATATTTATTTTATTTTTGTTAAATTTTATTTCATTTATTTAAATTATATTTAAGTTAGGGGGGTCTAGGGTTAGGTTTAGACTTAGGTTTAGGGGTTAATACCTTTAATATAGTGGCGGTGGACGTTGGGGGTGGGCAGATTAAGGGTTAATAAATGTAAGTAGGTGTCTGCGATGTTAGGGCAGCAAGATTAGGGGTTAATAAAATTTAACTAGTGTTTGCGAGGCGGGTAGAGTGCGGCGGTTTAGGGGTTAATACATTTATTAAAGTGGCGGGCGATGTCCAGTCGGCAAATTAGGGGTTAATAATTGTAGGTAGGTGGCGGGGCGACATTGGGGGTGGCAGATTAGGGGTTAATAAATATAATGTAGGTGTCGGCGATGTTAAGGGCAGCAGATTAGGGGTTCATAAATATAATGTAGGTGGCGACGATGTCGGTCGGCAGATTAGGGGTTACATATTTTTATTATAGTGTTTGCGATGTGGGGGGCCTCGGTTTAGGGGTTAATAAGTAGTTTATGGGTGTTAGTGTACTTTGTAGCACTTTAGTTAAGAGCTTTATGTTCCGGCGTTAGCCCATAAAAACTCTTAACTACTGACTGTTATATGCGGTAGGAGTCTTGGAGGTAGAGGCTGTACCGCTCACTTCTTCCAAGACTCGTAATACCAGCGTTAGGCAAATCCCATTAAGCATATAGGATACGCAATTGACATAAGGGGATTTGCGGTAGCCTCGAGTTGTGGAATAAAGTGAGCGGTACACCTGTACCTGCCTGACTCGTAATACCAACGGGCGTTAAAAAGAAGCATTGGGACCCTCTCAACGCTGCTTTTTAAGGCTAACGCCAAACTCGTGATCTAGCCATTTGCATTTAAAAATATAAACTATTAACATTTCAATTTTTTAAAGCATTCTTACTTATATTTTAAATGTATATCTCTATAGCTGTGTGTATATATATATGTGTGTGTGTGTAAACAAAATTTTAAATATTTTTAAATGAGTGAACAGAACTATCTATCACCTAGATTACAAGTTGTGCGCTAAAGCCGGTGCATAAATAACGCAAAAATGTAGCGGGTACTGCACTTTCCATAACATAGCCATAACAAGTTACAAAAAAAAACCCTTGTGTTGTGCGGTATGGTGAGATACGCTCCAAACCACACAAAAGCCAAGTCCTGACTTGACATGCTCGTGCACGCATCCCCCCATAGACATCAATAGAGAAAAAAGTGTTAGAAAAAACCCTGCGATTGAGAAAATGCCGATCGCTAAAGCGCATTCCTCAGTGATGTCTATGGAGACAAGAAAGTTTTGCTTAAATCTAACACCCTAACATAAACCCGTAGTCTAAATATCCATAATCTTCCGCTTCCCGATATTGCCAACACTAAATAAATATATTAACCCCTAATCCGCCACCTCCAACATTGCCAACACTTACAATAAACCTATAAACCCCCAATCCGCCCTCCCCCCAACATCACCAACACCAAATAAAGATAATATCCCTAATCTGCCGCCCCACCCGCATCTCCAACACTACAATTACATATTAACCCCTAATCCGCCGCCCACCCGCATCACCAACACTACAATAAACCTATTAACCCCCCCCCCTAATCTGCCGACCACCTGCATAGCCAACACTACACAATAAACCTATTAACCCCTAAGTTCCCCGCCCGCCTGCATCGCCAACACAAAATAAACATCATTAACCCCTAGTCCGTCACCCACCTGCATTGCTAACACCTAAATAAAACTATTAAACCCCTAATCCTCCGCCCCCCGCATCGCAAATACTAAACTAAACCTGATTAACCCCAAAATGCCAAAACACCCACAGTGCAAATACTCAGCTAAACCTATTAACCGATAAACCAACCAAACACCCACATCGGGACTACCTAAATTAAACTATTAACCCCTTAACCTAACACCCCCTAACTTTAAATTAAATTTACAATATAACTAAATTAAAATAAATAAAAACTTACCTGTAAAAAAAAAACTAAGCTTCAACTATAAATAAACCTAACATTACTATTTTTAAAAAATAAAATATACCAAAAATTAAAAATCTAGATTACAAAATAAAAAAATCCTAACACTACAAAAAAAAAATGAACACTAAAAAAAATAACAAAGTTTAAAATTATTTTGAGTCCCTCCTTGATTTGAAGTTTCAGTCTCGTTCATTGTTTACTGTACTGTTTACGTTACTTATTATGCTATATTAATGTTTATATTGCAATATTGTTAATGTTTCTTTTATGACTGGCGGGGGGCATGACCTTACTCTGCCCGACTCCGCCCCACAAATTTAGCTGTGCCACCCTGGTTGATGTACCAGTGGAGACACTCATTGTGAAAGTGACCACCTGACACTTTTTCTTAGCCTAGCCCCTAGGGCCCTTGATCTCTTAGTTACAACAGGCACCATATACTTCGAGAATAGCTCTACCTGACTATCAGGGAAAATCCCCTGCCATCCAGTTCCATGTCTAACCCAACCCCCACCCCCTTTAGACCCCACAAACACCGCCTACATGGCGCCCATTCGTATAGCCACACTAAATGTGCAAGGTCTAAACTCCCCCACAAAGAGGAAACTTTTACATAGCTATATGTATACACATAAGGTCCATAATCCCAGAATTACCCAACATGTGAAACTGCATCCAATAAGGAAGGGAAGTCGCGAGGGGTGGCAATTTTGATTAGCAGAGACTTGATTTCACACCAAACACATAGAGAGAGACTCTGAAGGTAGATTTCAAATACTAGTGTGTAAACTAAATGAAATTCCATACACCCTGGTCTCTACTACACCCCCAATGTGAAACAAATACCGTTTGTGCGCACCCTCCTATCACGGATAGAAAAACTCAAACGAGGACACCTAATTATAGGTGGGACCTCAACATGGTGTGGGATCCTCAAAAATAAACAATCTGCCCTTACCACACATGCAGACAGAAACATTTCTTCAACCTCTAATGCGTTCCGCAAACTTATGTACCAATTTGACCTCTATGATGCATGGCGTTGTTTAGCACCCACCCAAAAAGATTTCACGCATTATTCTAAAGCCCACAATTCCTACTCAGAATTGACTATATCCTATGTGATTCATGGTCCCTAGATAAATGTATGAACCCTACCATCCAACCATGCACGTGGTCGGACCACGACATGGTGTAGATAGACTTCATGCACTGCAGACCCTAACCACCAGACCTCCCTGGAGACTTCCTGAACAATCCTAGCCGAAGAAGAACTCCCAGCACTAGTTAAGACAATAACTGACTTTCTAACGCACAATGACGCCACAGACCTGAGCATGATCTGGGCAGCCCTCAAAGCTTACCTTAGGGGATATTTCATCAAAAAGTCAGCCCACCTCCGCAAATCTAGTGGTCACCCACTCGCCAAACTATACGGAGATCTCCAAAAAAGACCGCTAATAAGTCATGCCCTGACATCCACATAGCCCAGCAGATAGGACTAATCAGAGAGGAAATAGCTAAAAGGGAAACACTAAAGTACAAGATAACTTACATAGGCTCAAGCAGTTATATTATTACAAAGGCAACAGAGCGGATAGATTTTAGCAAATAAACTAGAAAACGTACGCAGCAGAGTAGGATAGCCTCCATCAACACACAGAAGGGCCCAGTCTACTCACCCAAAGATATAGTGTAGCCTTTGAAAAATATTACTCTTCCCTATACAATATTGCAACCTCAGAAACAACAGGTAGAGCCAGCACGGAAAACATCCGTGAGTTCCTAGAGAGCCTAGATCTACCCACACTAATGGAGGAAGCTAAAACCTCATTGATGAACCAATTCACAATAGAGGAAGTCAAGGCCGCCATAGCTGGTCTATCCCCCATAAAGCTCCAGGACCAGACGGGTTCATAGTCACCTTCTACCAGGCCCTGAGCCTGTACTCTCTCCAATTTTGCTCCGATTTTTCGTGAGCGTGGCAGACAGGCAGATTTCTGCCGGAATTCCTTGAAGCCAATATTATTACAATTCACAAAGAAGGCAAAGACCCCACTCTGTGCCCAAGCTATCGGCTATTTCCCTTATTAACGTGGATGCCAAAATTATGCCAAAGTCCTAGCCAATAGGCTGAGTATACATCTACAGGCCCTCTCCATCTTGACCAGGTGGGATTTGTTCTTAATAGACAAGGCTCAGATAATACCCGCCACTATTAAATATCTTTACAGAGGCAGCCGACCTGGGTCTCCCCATGCTCACCCTGTCGCTGGACACGAGAAGGCCTTTGACAGGGTGAGGTGGGAATATCTATTCCAAACTCTTACAGCCTTTGGTTACCTGACACCTACGTCAAAGCTGCCAAGGCTCTATACTCTTCCCCCGTGCCGTGGTAAGAGGTCTGGGATTTTGCTCCCCCACAATAAAGATAACAAACGGGACCCGACAGGGGTGTCCTCTGTCCCCTCCTGTTTGTCCTAGCTATCGAGCCCCTAGGGCAGCCATTAGGAGATGCCATGAGATCCAAGGTCTCCAAATTCACGATACTGTTCAGAAGCTAGCCCTGTTTGCGGATGACCTCACGGTCTTCCTCACAGACCCCTAGACTCCCTTCCCCCATTGTTCAGGTTACTAAGGTGATTTGGCGAACTCTCATACTACAAAATTAACGTTAGTAAAACTGAAGTATATTCTATAAACATCCCTGCCGATGACAAAAACAAAATCCAACTCCTTTAAATGGTCCTCTAGAGGTGTGCGACATCTAGGAGTGTTCCTCTCCCATTCCAAAACTATAACCATTAAAGAGAATTACGAGAACCTTTTGAAAGAGATTGCATTGGATCTTAACTCTAAGAGATTCGGCGAGATCTCCTGGCTGGGCAGGGTGGCAGCCATCAAAATGATGGTGCTACCCAAGCTCACTTATCTCTTCCGTTGTATCCCAATCTCAATTCCCATGCCCCTGATACGAAAGTTACAGACCCTTTTTAATACCTACACCTGGCACCATAAGAGACCGGTGGCGGCCTACATTCTTCAGGCCCCCGTTGAAAGATGTGGCATGGGCCTGCCAAGCGTAAGGAAATACCACAAAGCCGCGATGATCACCCATGCCTCCGCATGGGGTAATGGTCTCCCTGTAACTAGATGGAAAGAATTGGAACAGGCTTTGCTCCCGGCATTTGTGGACCTAGAGGACCTCCTCTGGCTTCCCCCACACTGGCAGTCCAAAATTTCCATCTCCAATAGCATTGTTAAAGGGTGCCAGGAGAGATGGCTGAAACTCAGGCATGGCAGACTTATTGCCCCTCATCCCTCACGGTACACTCTATGCGAGGGCTCCTCTATGGATTACCCGAAGCCCACATTAATTCGTGGTCTGCCACGGGCATCGATACCCTACAAGACTTCTACTAAAACAAACAACTAAAAACCCATTCCGCCATGCTAGCTTCACCTTCACTGACCCCAAGGTTCCATTTTGACCTAATGCGAATCCGATCTCTAATGAGATCCTGGGGCTTTCTGGAGGATCAACTCCGATCTTTCCCCTGGGAATCACATTGGAAAGCAAACCTCCAACTTTATAAGCCTCTCTCTACGCACTACAAATGTTTACTTGAGGATAATATCCCATCTAAAACAATACATATGGAAGCCTGGAAAGTGAACTACAGCAAGTACACCCCTTGAAACTTGGGAAGCAGCAATCAGCCATACTAAAAAAGCTACTCATTGTGTCACTCTCTACGAGTTACACTTTAAAATTATCACGAGATGGCATCTGGTCCCCACCAAACTCCAAAAACTATACCCTGACCATTCCCCCATGTGCTGGAGGGAATGCGAGAAAAGGGCACCCCACTCCACATTTGGTGGACCTGCCCGAAACTCGATGGCCTGTGGGACAGGGCGGAGACACTATGCAGGGATCTGGGCCTGGCAGACACACTCTCCCCAGCACTTGCAATACTACACCTAGGAGTAGACTCTCTCCCCAGATTCAAACGGAACTTACTTATAGGCATCCTCACCTCCACCAAGTTGCTAATAGCCAGGAATTGGAAGAAAAGCCAACCCCCAGATGGCAAGGGGTAATTGACTGTGTTAACCATATCAAAAATATGGAAAATTATGTATTCAGAGAACGCAGACAACTGACGACTTTGCCTAACATGGAAACCGTGTACTCTTACTGGACTCGTAAACCCAAATAAACTAATTAGCCTCTGGCTAATTAGAGACAGCTTAGTCAACTGATCTTCCTTTCCCCCAATCCCCAGATGTGCACAGAATCAGATTGAGCCTCTAGAAAAAAAACTTGGTGTCCCCCTAGAGGGAAACCGGACGTGGGAAAAGAGAGAGCCCCCAGATGAATATGCACGGGCTCTCTTAAACACCACATTTCTCCTAGTGAGCCACTGGAACCCCCGCTTCCTGTGGCTCGTTGAAGTCTATGGTGCTTGAGTATCAAGACACCCTAGCGGACAGACCCGCTAAATCAATGGCCGCCTCAATCATACTGCTATTAAGATAAATCATAAAGTTTTGGTAAAGTTGAAAAGTTCCTGTAAAAACGAGGTAACATAGAAAATAGAGGTACTGATACATCTCTAGAACCAAAGATTATGTTTTCATGTAATGATGTTATAATGTTATGTTTTCAAAATACAATGCATAAGCTGTTTGTGACTTTGAATACCTCAATAAAAATTATAAAAAAAAAAAAAAAGTTTAAAATTAAACAAAATAACAAAACCTAACGTTACACAAAATAACACTAAAATTATGAAAAATAACAAAATGTAAGATTACAGAAAACAATAAACAAAATTATCCAAAATAAAAAAAATTAAACCTAATCTAATACCCCAATAAAAACAAAACAAAGCAACCCAAAATAAAAACACCGCCTAATCTAACAATAGACTACCAATAGCCCTTAAAAAGGCCTTTTGTAGGGCATTGCCCTAAGTTTAACAGCTCTTTTACTTTAAAAAAACACAAATTACCCCCTAGCAGTACAACCCCACACCCACCCAACCCCCCAAAATAAAAAAGACCTAACTATAAAAAAAAACTAACCTACCCATTAGAGGCATTTGTATGGGCCTTGCCCTTAAAAGGGCAATCAGCTCTTTAGTGCCCATTAAAAAAACGCTAATTTAAAAAAAAAACCTACCCCAAAAAATAAAAAATAAACCTAACACTAAACCCGAAATAGGTACTCACCATTTCTGAACTCCGGCAGTGAAGGTCTTCTCCCAGACGGCACCATCTTCATCCAGCACTGGGTCTTCTTTTTCCTTTTTTTTTTATTTCACTGGTAAGTTTTTATTTATTTTAAGGTAGTTATATTGTAACAAACATTGTTTTTTTGCGATGTGGAGAGCCAGTGGTTTAGGGGTTTATAGGTTTATTTAGGTAGTCGCAATGTGTGGGGGGTGGCGGTTTAGGGGTTAATAGGTTTATTTAGTTTTGCAGATGCAGGGGGGAGCAGCGGATTAGGGACTAATACTTTAATTTAGTGTTGGTGATGTGGGTGGGTGGCGGATTAGGATTTAATAGGTTTATTTTAGTAGAAGCAATGTGGGGGGCCAGCTGTTTAGGGGTTAATAGGTTTATTTAGCGTTGGCGATGCGGGGGGCAGCGGATTTAGGGGTTAATAGGTTAATTATAGTATTTGCGATGTGTGGGGGTGGCGGTTTAGGGGTTAATAGGTAGTTTATGGGTGTTAGTGTACTTTGTAACAGTTTTGTTATGAGTTTTGTGAAATATTTTTGTTTCTCAAAATCCACAACTAATGGTCTTTGATTGCGGAATGGATCATTACGGTATAAGCTATAATGCTAGCAGGATAGCCTGACCACACAACCTGTAATACGGGTGAGATAAATATTCCACACTCAAAAGCCATTTTTTGAGTGCGAAATGTATCACTGCGGTATAGGCTAAAACGTTAGCAGTATCCCCGTATTGCCGCGACTTGTAATACGCGTGAGCCAACTATTTTTCAGCGGTATAGCTGTACCGCAAAACCTGTAATCTAGGTGTATATTTTTAAACAAAAAAATTGTGTTAACCTTATTTGAAACTGAAATGGTATATGGCAAGGTCATGACTGGAAAGGGCTTAAAGTTGTATATATATATATATATATATATATATATATATATATATATATATATATATATATATATAAAACAGAATTTATGCTTACCTGATAAATTACTTTCTCCAACGGTGTGTCCGGTCCACGGCGTCATCCTTACTTGTGGGATATTCTCTTCCCCAACAGGAAATGGCAAAGAGTCCCAGCAAAGCTGGTCACATGATCCCTCCTAGGCTCCGCCCACCCCAGTCATTCGACCGACGGACAGGAGGAACTATATATAGGAGAAACCATATGATACCGTGGTGACTGTAGTTAGCGAAAATAATTCATCAGACCTGATTAAAAAAACCAGGGCGGGCCGTGGACCGGACACACCGTTGGAGAAAGTAATTTATCAGGTAAGCATAAATTCTGTTTTCTCCAACATTGGTGTGTCCGGTCCACGGCGTCATCCTTACTTGTGGGAACCAATACCAAAGCTTTAGGACACGGATGAAGGGAGGGAGCAAATCAGGTCACCTAAATGGAAGGCACCACGGCTTGCAAAACCTTTCTCCCCAAAAATAGCCTCCGAAAGAAGCAAAAGTATCAAATTTGTAAAATTTGGCAAAAGTGTGCAGTGAAGACCAAGTCGCTGCCTTACATATCTGGTCAACAGAAGCCTCGTTCTTGAAGGCCCATGTGGAAGCCACAGCCCTAGTGGAGTGAGCTGTGATTCTTTCAGGAGGCTGCCCGTCCGGCAGTCTCATAAGCCAATCGGATAATGCTTTTAAGCCAAAAGGAAAGATAGGTAGAAGTCGCTTTTTGACCTCTCCTTTTACCAGAATAAACAACAAACAAGGAAGATGTTTGTCTGAAATCTTTAGTAGCCTCTAAATAGAATTTTAGAGCACGGACTACGTCCAAATTGTGTAACAAACGTTCCTTCTTTTGAAACTGGATTCGGACACAAAGAAGGTACAACTATCTCCTGGTTAATATTTTTGTTGGAAACAACTTTCGGAAGAAAACCAGGCTTAGTACGCAAACCACCTTATCTGCATGGAACACCAGATAGGGCGGAGAACACTGCAGAGCAGATACTCTGAAACTCTGTCTAGCAGAAGAATTGCAACCAAAAACAAAACTTTCCAAGATAATAACTTAATATCTACGGAATGTAAGGGTTCAAAACGGAACCCCTTGAAGAACTGAAAGAACTAGATTTAGACTCCAGGGAGGAGTCAAAGGTCTGTAAACAGGCTTGATCTAACCAGAGCCTGAACAAATGCTTGAACATCTGGCACAGCTGCCAGTCTTTTGTGAAGTAAACAGATAAAGCAGAGATCTGTCCCTTTCAGAGAACTTGCAGATAATCCTTTCTCCAAACCTTCTTGTAGAAAGGATAGAATCTTAGGAATTTTTATCTTGTTCCATGGGAAATCCTTTAGATTCACACCAACAGATATATTTTTTCCATATTTTATGGTAAATTTTTCTAGTTACAGGCTTTCTAGCCTGAATCAGAGTATCTATTACAGAATCTGAAAACCCACGCTTTGATAAAATCAAGCGTTCAATCTCCAAGCCGTCAGTTGGAGGGAAACCAGATTCGGATGTTCGAATGGACCCTGAACAAGAAGGTCCTGTCTCAAAGGTAGCTTCCATGGTGGAGCCGATGACATATTCACCAGGTCTGCATACCAAGTCCTGCGTGGCCACGCAGGAGCTATCAAGATCACGAAGGCCCTCTCCTGATTGATCCTGGCTACCAGCCTGGGGATGAGAGGAAACGGTGGGAATACATAAGCTAGGTTGAAGGTCCAAGGTGCTACTAGTGCATCTACTAGAGTCGCCTTGGGATCCCTGGATCTGGACCCGTAGCAAGGAAACCTTGAAGTTCTGACGAGACGCCATCAGATCCATGTCCTGGAATGCCCCATAATTGAGTTATTTGGGCAAAGATTTCCGGATGGAGTTCCCACTCCCCCGGATGGAATGTCTGACGACTCAGAAAATCCGCTTCCCAATTTTCCCACTCCTGGGATGTGGATCGCAGACAAGTGGCAGGAGTGATCCCTCCGCCCATTGAATTATCTTGGTCACTTCTCTCCATCGCCAGGGAACTCCTTGTTCCCCCCTGATGATTGATATATGCAACGGTCGTCATGTTGTCTGACTTTAAACCTTATGAATTTGGCCCTTTGCTAGTTGAGGCCAAGCTCTGAGAGCATTGAATATCGCTCTCAGTTCCAGATGTTTATCGGGAGAAGAGACTCTTCCCGAGACCATAGACCCTGAGCTTTCAGGGGTTCCCAGACCGCGCCCCAGCCCACCAGGCTGGCGTCGGTCGTCGACAATGACCCACTCTGGTCTGCGGAAAGCTCATTCCCTGTGACAGATTGTCCAGGGTCAGCCACCAACGGAGTGAATCTCTGGTCTTTTGATCTACTTGAATCGTCGGAGACAAGGTCTGTATAATCCCATTCCACTGTCTGAGCATTGCACAGTTGTAATGGTCTTAGATGAATTCGTGCAAAAGGAACTATGTCCATTGCTGCAACCATCAATCCTATTACTTCCATGCACTGCGCTATGGAAGGACGAGGAACAGAATGAAGTACTTGACAAGAGCTTAGAAGTTTTGATTTTCTGACCTCTGTCAGAAAAATCCTCATTTCTAAGGAAGTCTATTATTGTTCCCAAGAAGGGAACTCTCTGTTGACGGGGACAGAGAACTTTTTTCCTTTGTTCACCTTCCATCCGTGAGATCTGAGAAAGGCTAGGACGATGTCCGTATGAGCCTTTGCTTTTGACAGGGACGACGCTTGAATCAGGATGTCGTCCAAGTATCGGTACTCACTTGCAATGCCCCTTGGTCTTAGAACCGCTAGAAGGGACCCTAGTACCTTTGTGAAAATCCTTGGAGCAGTGGCTAATCCGAATGGAAAGTGCCACAAACTTGTAATGCTTGTCCAGAAAAGCGAACCTTAGGAACTGATGATGTTCCTTGTGGATAGGAATATGTAGGTACGCATCCTTTAAATCCACGGTAGTCATAAATTGATTTTCCTGGATAGTAGGTAGGATCGTTCGAATAGTTTCCATTTTGAACGATGGTACCCTGAGAAATTTGTTTAGGATCTTTAGATCCAAAATTGGTCTGAATGTTCCCTCTTTTTTGGGAACTATGAACAGATTGGAATAAAAACCCATTCCTTGTTCTCTTATTGGAACTGGATGTATCACTCCCATCTTTAACAGGTCTTCTACACAATGTAAGAATGCCTGTCTCTTTATTTGGTTTGAAGATAATTGAGACCTGTGGAACCTTCCCCTTGGGGTAGTTCCTTGAATTCCAGGAGATAACCTTGAGAAACTATTTCTAGCGCCCAAGGATCCTGAACATCTCTTGCCCAAGCCTGAGCAAAGAGAGAAAGTCTGCCCCCCACTAGATCCAGTCCCGGATCGGGGGCTATCCCTTCATGCTGTTTTGGTAGCAGTGATAGGCTTCTTGGCCTGCTTACCCTTGTTCCAGCCTTGCATTGGTTTCCAGGCTGGTTTGGGTTGTGAAGTATTACCCTCTTACTTAGAGGATACAGAATTAGAGACTGGTCCGTTTCTGCGAAAGGGACGAAAATTAGGCTTATTTTTAGCCTTAAAAGACCTATCCTGTGGGAGGGCGTGGCCCTTTCCCCCAGTGATGTCTGAAATAATCTCTTTCAAATCAGGTCCAAATAATGTTTTACCTTTGAAAGGAATGTTAAGCAATTTTGTCTTGGAAGACACATCCGCTGACCAAGACTTTAGCCAAAGCGCTCTACGCGCCACGATAGCAAACCCTGAATTTTTCGCCGCTAATCTAGCTAATTGCAAAGCGGCATCTAAAACAAAAGATTTAGCCAATTTAAGTGCTTGTAACTCTGTCCATAACCTCCTTATACGAAGATTCTTTACTGAGCGATTTTTCTAGTTCCTCGAACCAGAAACACGCTGCCGTAGTGACAGGAACAATGCATGAAATTGGTTGTAGAAGGTAACCTTGCTGTACAAAAATCTTTTTAAGCAAACCCCTAATTTCTTATCCATAGGATCTTTGAAAGCACAACTATCTTCGATAGGAATAGTAGTGCGTTTGTTTAGAGTAGAAACCGCCCCCTCGACCTTGGGGACTGTCTGCCATAAGTCCTTTCTGGGGTTGACTATAGGAAATAATTTCTTAAATATAGGGGGGGAACAAAAGGTATGCCGGGCCTTTCCCACTCTTTATTTACTATGTCCGCCACCCGCTTGGGTATAGGAAAAGCGTCGGGGGGCACCGGAACCTCTAGGAACTTGTCCATCTTACATAATTTCTCTGGAATGACCAAATTGTCACAATCATCCAGAGTAGATAACACCTCCTTAAGCAGTGCGCGGAGATGTTCTAATTTAAATTTAAATGTCACATCAGGTTCAGCTTGATGAGAAATTTTTCCTGAATCTGAAATTTCTCCATCAGACAAAACCTCCCTCATGGCCCCTTGAGATTGGTGTGAGGGTATGTCAGAACAGTTATCATCAGCGTCCTCTTGCTCTTCAGTGTTTAAAACAGAGCAATCGCGCTTTCTCTGATAAGTAGGCATTTTGGATAAAAGATTTGCTATGGAGTTATCCATTACAGCCGTTAATTGTTGCATGGTAATAAGTATTGGCGCACTAGATGTACTAGGGGCCTCCTGTGTGGGCATAACTGGTGTAGACACAGTAGGGGATGATGTAGTATCATGTTTACTCCCTTCATTTGAGGAATCATCTTGGGCAATATCATTATCTGTGGCATTACTGTCCTTACTTTGTTTGGACACTATGGCACAATTATCACATAAATTTAAATGGGGAGACACATTGGCTTTCATACATATAGAACATAGCTTATCTGATGGTACAGACATGTTAAACAGGCTTAAACTTGTCAACAAAGCACAAAAAACGTTTTAAAATAAAACCGTTACTGTCACTTTAAATTTCAAACTGAAAACACTTTATTACTGAATATGTGAAAAAGTATGAAGGAATTGTTCAAAATTCACCAAAATTTCACCACAGTGTCTTAAAGCATTAAAAGTATTGCACACCAAATTTCAGAGCTTTAACCCTTAAATTAACGGAACCAGAGCCGTTTTTTTCATTTAACCCCTATACAGTCCCAGCTATATGCTTTGCTGAGACCCAACCAAGCCCAGAGGGGAATACGATACCACAAGACGCCTTCTATAAGCTTTTTCAGTGATTCTTAGCTCCTGACACATGCATCTGCATGCCTTGCTCTCCAAAAACAACTGCGCATTAATGGCGCGAAAATGAGGCTCTGTCTATAACTAGAAAGGCCCCCATCTGAAAAAGGTGTCCAACACAGTGCCTGCCGTTTTTCTAAACGTTCCCCAAGATTATAATACCAATAATTAGTTAGAATCTGCATAATATGCCTAGTAAAGCAATCGTTTTAGCCCAGAAAAATGTCTACCAGTTTTTAAGCCCTTTTTGAAGCCCTTTATTCTTTTATGTTTAACTAAGAAAATGGCTTACCGGTCCCCATGAGGGGAAATGACAGCCTTCCAGCATTACATGGTCTTGTTAGAAATATGGCTAGTCATACCTTAAGCAGAAAAGTCTGTTTCCCCCAACTGAAGTTACTTCATCTCAACAGTCCTGTGTGGAAACAGCAATCGATTTTAGTTACTGTGCTAAAATCATCTTCCTCTTACAAACAGAAATCTTCATCCTTTTCTGTTTCAGAGTAAATAGTACATACCAGCACTATTTTAAAATAACAAACACTTGATAGAAGAATAAAACTACATTTAAACACCAAAAAACTCTTAACCATCTCCGTGGAGATGTTGCCTGTGCAACGGCAAAGAGAATGACTGGGGTGGGCGGAGCCTAGGAGGGATCATGTGACCAGCTTTGCTGGGACTCTTTGCCATTTCCTGTTGGGGAAGAGAATATCCCACAAGTAAGGATGACGCCGTGGACCGGACACACCAATGTTGGAGAAATATATACACAGAAAAGAATGGGGGGGGTATTATACAGTATATCGTTAGCAAAAAAAGCCTTGTCTGAGAACTTGTGTCCTTTCTCTCCTGTGATTCAAGGCAAGAAACCGCTAAGAAAGATATACTCCGTGGGTGAAAGTTAGTTGTGGAGGATTCAGACTGGATATTTCATAAAACTTTAGACAGGGCATAACGGCCGGCAAAGAGCTACACAAAGATTTTGCATAAGAGTGTGAGGACCGTGCCTCCAGCAGCCTGTAGCTGTTTACAACTCACGGTTTAGATGCGGCTCATCCGGCTCTGTTATATCCCTCCTGTCTGTACCAGCTGTCCCTCTCAGTCGCTGCTTCTAACGCGCAGCGTTTGTCTCCAACCACGTCTGTGACGTAGGGAATTCCTTCCATGCACATGTGAAGATGCGGCCAATCCCCTTTGCGGAGTCTCGTGCTGTATATCCAGCTGTAAGATTGCCATTCCATAGGGTAAACACTCCTCCTACGTTCAAGAATGAGAAAGTTTGCCAAGCCCTCTGATCCAGGATCCTGGCTGATACTGTAGTCGGCATTCAGTACACGTGAGGAGATAGATGACACAGGAGGATGTACAGTTGAGACATGAGTTGATTTTAAACACTTCTCCTGTGACTTCTGAATGAAACTCATCAGAGATAACGACCAGATCACACGGTTTGCATCTGGTCTTCCCACATCTGTACATCCCCCTATGTCTAAGCCAAGAACTTGGTTCTGCGACAGTAAGTCGCGGTAATTCTGAGGGAGATAAATAATTACCTATAGTTTTACTTTTACGATAGGAACACCTAAGGCCTGACTCTACACAGCTTACGAGTCTGTCATCTGCTGTAAGAAGACGAAAGAGCTTATTCACTATGTCACAGATGCTTTTGTACTCTGCACTGTAGACTGTGACAAAGGTGACTTTGTCCTTCGTGGGGATACCTGACCTCATGGATCCCCGAGGTAAGGACTCTCTGTCAGGTCTATCCAACTGAGACTTAGCTTGCTTTATCACATACTTGGGATAACCCCTTTGCAGAAGTCTCTTTTCAAGTACCTGGCTTTGTTCTCAAAAAGTTCCTTCGTCTGTACAGTTTCTCTTGGTTCTTATAACTTCACACTTGGCCACTGCCAAAGGTACTTGTTTGGGGTGGCAACTTTTTGCATGCAGTAGAGTATTTTTGGTAATAGGCTTTCTGTAAGTACTGCTCCGAATTTGGCCGCCTTCTGTAGCCGCCAGGGTAAGGTCTAGAAAATTGATGACTCTGGCATGCGTTTCATGTGTGAACCTAAGGCCCATCGTGTTATTGTTAAGCGTTTGCAGAAAATCAGACATGTCATTGTCTGAACCTTGCCAGATAAAGAGCAAATCATCTATATATCACCTATAAAAGGTGATATATGCTCTATGACCATTTTCATCTCCATAGATGTTGGCTTTTACCTTATGGAATCCAATAAATTTAACTTTTTATAACCAATCTGACCCGGGATCAAGCTTCGTTTTTTGATTTATATATATGTATATATATATATATATATATATATATATGCACAAAAGTTCACACCACTATCTTAGCTTTTCATGCACCAGTGTATTTATTCAGTGATGATTCAGGGATAAAGCTCCCCTTCCTCAGATCTCAGAGGAAGAGGGGCTGTCAGGGCCGATTTCCCATTAGGTATAGTAGGCATGTGCGCCTGCCTGTCAGTAATAAAAAGGGCATTAATTTTAGTAAGAATTGTGCTGCCAGGTGCTTACAGAGTCGAGTGTTTCATTGGGAATATGTTACAGCAGTTGAGGGAGCCATGAAAGAGAGAGGGGCAAAGATTAAAACTAAACCCCTCCCATTTTTTTCCAGGCATGTTTAGTTTCACTTTTATTTTATGTACTTCTGTTGTCTCACACAGCCAAGCTCCATGCTGATGTGTAGAAGACACTTTTTGTTGAAGGAATGAAAGCTTCAGAACAACAGGTTAGGACTGTACAAGGGTTCTAATGCTGCCTAGAATGACAACATAACAAGCAGAGCACTTTAACCCCTTGGCTACCAGAGAGGGTTGCATTGTATTCACTTATGTGCTGTAGTGCATTTTGATAGACAGGGGTTAAATTCTGCTTCAGGATGAATGGTTTTGTTCTATAAAGGCCTTGGAGGTGAGGAGGTTATGTGGGACTAGCTGCTCTGCTCTTTATTACAAGCTGCCAATTGTAATTTACAGCCTTTAGGGCACTTTGACAACAAAGTTTGTAGACTGTAAGGCTGTAAAATGTGTATGTGTGTAAACCACTCACATGGCATATTTGTTTGTATGTATGTATATGTATGTATGTATATATATATATATATATATATATATATACATACACACACACATCACGTTAAAATTTGTTAATCTGTTAGTTTATCAAGTAAGTGTGGTATGTTTGTGTTTTGTGGTAAATTGAATTTCTAATTTTAAACACATTTGTTGACCCCTGGATTACATATAATCTACAACATTCCATGTTTTCCTTTGAGAGCAACATCATATTATATTCATATTTCAGAACAAAATAAATGTAACATCTGTGTGTATTTGTACCAAAAATATCAGAGTTCACAAGATTTTTTTCATGTAGTGGAAAAAACATAATTTATGCTTACCTGATAAATTTATTTCTCTTGTAGTGTATCCAGTCCACGGATCATCCATTACTTATGGGATATTAACTCCTCCCCAACAGGAAGTGCAAGAGGATTCACCCAGCAGAGCTGCTATATAGCTCCTCCCCTAACTGCCATTACCAGTCATTCGACCGAAAACATGCAGAGAAAGGAAAACCATAGGGTACAGTGGTGACTGTAGTTTAATGGAAAAATTACCTGCCTTAAAGTGACAGGGCGGGCCGTGGACTGGATACACTACAAGAGAAATAAATTTATCAGGTAAGCATAAATTATGTTTTCTCTTGCTTAAGTGTATCCAGTCCACGGATCATCCATTACTTATGGGATACCAATACCAAAGCTAAAGTACACGGATGACGGGAGGGACAGGCAGGCTCTTTATACGGAAGGAACCACTGCCTGAAGAACCTTTCTCCCAAAAACAGCCTCCGAAGAAGCAAAAGTGTCAATTTGTAAAATTTGGAAAAAGTATGAAGAGAAGACCAAGTTGCAGCCTTGCAAATCTGTTCAACAGAAGCCTCATTCTTAAAGGCCCAAGTGGAAGCCACAGCTCTAGTAGAATGTGCTGTAATTCTTTCAGGAGGCTGCTGTCCAGCAGTCTCATAGGCTAACCGTATTATGCTACGAAGCCAAAAGGAGAGAGAGGTAGCCGAAGCTTTTTGACCTCTCCTCTGACCAGAATAAACGACAAA
Source organism: Bombina bombina (assembly GCF_027579735.1). NCBI lineage: Eukaryota > Metazoa > Chordata > Amphibia > Anura > Bombinatoridae > Bombina > Bombina bombina. The sequence goes on along the minus strand of NC_069500.1, from coordinate 1,016,372,712 downwards.
CAGGGAAGACGTTTGTCGAAAATCCTTAGTTGCCTGTAGATAAAATTTCAGGGCACGGACTACATCTAGATTGTGTAGCAGACGTTCCTTTTTCGAAGAAGGATTTAGGACACAAAGATGGAACCACAATCTCTTGATTGATATTCCTGTTAGTGACCACCTTAGGTAGGAACCCAGGTTTAGTACGCAGAACTACCTTGTCTGAATGAAAAATCAGATAAGGAGAATCACAATGTAAGGCAGATAACTCAGAGACTCTTCGAGCCGAGGAAATCGCCATTAAAAACAGAACTTTCCAAGATAACAACTTGATATCAATGGAATGAAGGGGTTCAAACGGAACCCCCTGTAAAACATTAAGAACTAAGTTCAAACTCCATGGTGGAGGTAACAGTTTTAAACACAGGCTTGATCCTAGCTAAAGCCTGACAAAAAGCTTGAACGTCCGGAACTTCTGACAGACGTTTGTGTAAAAGAATGGACAGAGCTGAAATCTGTCCCTTTAAGGAACTAGCGGATAAACCCTTTTCTAAACCTTCTTGTAGAAAAGACAATATCCTCGGAATCCTAACCTTACTCCATGAGTAACTCTTGGATTCGCACCAATATAAGTATTTGCGCCATATCTTATGGTAAATCTTTCTGGTAACAGGCTTCCTAGCCTGTATTAAGGTATCAATAACTGACTCAGAAAAACCACGTTTTGATAAAATCAAGCGCTTCAATTTCCAAGCAGTCAGCTTCAGAGAAATTAGATTTTGATGTTTGAAGGGACCCTGGATCAGAAGGTCCTGTTTCACGAGGTAGCGACCAAGGTGGACAGGATGACATGTCCACTAGATCTGCATACCAAGTCCTGCGTGGCCATGCAGGGCGCTATTAGAATCACTGATGCTCTCTCCTGTTTGATTCTGGCAATCAATCGAGGAAGCATCGGGAAGGGTGGAAACACATAAAGCCATCCCGAAGGTCCAAGGTGCTGTCAAAGCATCTATCAGAACCGCTCCCGGATCCCTGGATCTGGACCCGTAACGAGGAAGCTTGGCGTTCTGTCGAGACGACCATGAGATCTATCTCTGGTTTGCCCCAACGTCGAAGTATTTGGGCAAAGACCTCCGGATGAAGTTCCCACTCCCCCGGATGAAAAGTCTGACGACCTTAATAAATTCCGCCCTCCCAGTTCTCCACTCCCGGGATGTGGATTGCTGACAGGTGGCAAGAGTGAGACTCTGCCCAGCGAATTATCTCTTGATACTTCCATCATTGCTAGGAGCTTCTTGTCCCTCCCTGATGGTTGATGTAAGCTACAGTCCGTGATGTTGTCCGACTGAAACCTGATGAACCCCCGAGTTGTTAACTGGGGCCAAGCCAGAAGGGCATTGAGAACTGCTCTCAATTCCAGAATGTTTATTGGTAGGAGACTCTCCTCCTGATTCCATTGTCCCTGAGCCTTCAGAGAATTCCAGACAGCGCCCAACCTAGTAGGCTGCGGTCTGTTGTTACAATTGTCCAGTCCGGCCTGCTGAATGGCATCCCCCTGGACAGATGTGGCCGAGAAAGCCACCATAGAAGAGAATTTCTGGTCTCTTGATCCAGATTCAGAGTAGGGGACAAGTCTGAGTAATCCCCATTCCACTGACTTAGCTTGCACAATTGCAGCGGTCTGAGATGTAGGCGTGCAAAGGGTACTATGTCCATTGCTGCTACCATTAAGCCGATCACCTCCATGCATTGAGCTACTGACGGGGTGTTGAATGGAATGAAGGACACGGCATGCATTTTGAAGCTTTGTTAACCTGTCTTCTGTCAGGTAAATCTTCATTTCTACAGAATCTATAAGAGTCCCCAAGAAGGGAACTCTTGTGAGTGGAAAGAGAGAACTCTTCTTTTCGTTCACCTTCCATCCATGCGACCTTAGAAATGCCAGTACTAACTCTGTATGAGACTTGGCAGTTTGAAAGCTTGAAGCTTGTATCAGAATGTCGTCTAGGTACGGAGCTACCGCAATTCCTCGCGGTCTTAGTACCGCCAGAAGAGCACCCAGAACCTTTGTGAAGATTCTCGGAGCCGTAGCCAATCCGAATGGAAGAGCTACAAACTGGTAATGCCTGTCTAGAAAGGCAAACCTTAGATACGGTAATGATCTTTGTGAATCGGTATGTGAAGGTAAGCATCCTTTAAATCCACTGTGGTCATGTACTGACCCTTTTGGATCATGGGTAAAATTGTGTCCCGTAATAGTTCCATTGTTGAACGATGGAACTCTTAGGAATTTGTTTAGGATCTTTAAATCCAAGATTGGCCTGAAAGTTCCTCTTTTTTGGGAACCACAAACAGATTTGAGTAAAACCCTTGTCCTTGTTCCGACCGCGGAAACCGGATGGATCACTCCCCATTAATAAAAGATCTTGTACGCAGCGTAGAAACGCCTCTTTCTTTATTTGGTTTGTTGACAACCTTGACAGATGAAATCTCCCTCTTGGGGGAGAGGAATTTGAAGTCCTAGAAGGTATCCCTGAGATATGATCTCTAACGCCCAGGGATCCTGGACATCTCTTGCCCAAGCCTGGGCGAAGAGAGAAAGTCTGCCCCCCACTAGATCCGTTCCCGGATCGGGGGCCCTCGATTCATGCTGTCTTAGGGGCAGCAGCAGGTTTCCTGGCCTGCTTGCCCTTGTTCCAGGACTGGTTAGGTCTCCAGCCTTGTCTGTAGCGAGCAACAGCTCCTTCCTGTTTTGGTGCAGAGGAAGTTGATGCTGCTCCTGCTTTGAAATTACGAAAGGAACGAAAATTAGACTGTCTAGCCTTAGGTTTGGCTCTGTCTTGAGGCAGGGCATGGCCCTTTACCTCCTGTAATGTCAGCGATAATTTCTTTCAACCCGGGCCCGAATAAGGTCTGCCCTTTGAAAGGTATATTAAGCAATTTAGATTTAGAAGTAACGGTCAGCTGACCAGGATTTTTAGCCACAGTGCTCTGCGTGCCTGAATGGCGAATCCGGAATTCTTAGCCGTAAGTTTAGTTAAATGTACTACGGCATCTGAAATAAATGAGTTAGCTAACTTAAGGGCTTTAAGCTTGTGTGTAATCTCATCTAATGGAGCTGATTCAAGTGTCTCTTCCAGAGACTCAAACCAAAAATGCTGCTGCAGCCGTGACAGGCGCAATGCATGCAAGAGGTTGCAATATAAAACCTTGTTGAACAAACATTTTCTTAAGGTAACCCTCTAACTTTTTATCCATTGGATCTGAAAAGGCACAGCTATCCTCCACCGGGATAGTGGTACGCTTAGCTAAAGTAGAAACTGCTCCCTCCACCTTAGGGACCGTTTGCCATAAGTCCCGGGTGGTGGCGTCTATTGGAAACATCTTTCTAAATATCGGAGGGGGTGAGAACGGCACACCGGGTCTATCCCACTCCTTAGTAACAATTTCAGTAAGTCTCTTAGGTATAGGAAAAACGTCAGTACTCGCCGGTACCGCAAAATATTTATCCAACCTACACATTTTCTCTGGTATTGCAACTGTGTTACAATCATTCAGAGCCGCTAACACCTCCCCTAGTAATACACGGAGGTTTTCCAGCTTAAATTTAAAATTTGAAATATCTGAATCCAGTTTGTTTGGATCAGAACCGTCACCCGCAGAATGAAGCTCTCCGTCCTCATGTTCTGCAAATTGTGACGCAGTGTCTGACATGGCCCTAATATTATCAGCGCACTCTGTTCTCACCCCAGAGTGATCACGCTTACCTCTTAGTTCTGGTAATTTAGCCAAAACTTCAGTCATAACAGTAGCCATATCCTGTAATGTGATTTGTAATGGGCCGCCCAGATGTACTCGGCGCTACAATATCACGCACCTCCCGAGCGGGATGATGCAGGTACTGACACGTGAGGCGAGTTAGTCGGCATAACTCTCCCCTCGTTGTTTGGTGAAATATGTTCAATTTGTACAGATTGACTTTTATTTAAAGTAGCATCAATACAGTTAGTACATAAATTTCTATTGGGCTCCACTTTGGCTTTAGCACATATAGCACAGATATCTTCCTCTGAATCAGACATGTTTAACACACTAGCAAATAAACTAGCAACTTGGAAATACTTTTCAAGTAATTTACTATAATATGAAAACGTACTGTGCCTATAAGAAGCACAGAAAAAGTTATGACAGTTGAAAATTAATAAACTGAAAAGTTATAGCATCAAATCTTTGTAAAAAACACAATTTTAGCAAAGGATTGCTCCCATTAGCAAAGGATAACTAACCCTGATAGCAGAAAAAAATAAATAATACAGAAATAAACGTTTTTTTTATCACAGTCAACTACAATCTCACAGCTCTGCTGTGAGTGATTACCTCCCTCAAAACAAGTTTTGAAGACCCCTGAGTTCTGTAGAGATGAACCGGATCATGCAGGAAGACAATAAACTTCTGACTGAATTTTTTGATGCGTAGGCAAAAGCACCAAAAAAGGCCCCTCCCCCTCACACATAACAGTGAGAGAGATCAGTAAACTGTCATAAATTAAATAAAACGACTGCCAAGTGGAAAAAAATAGTGCCCAAAACATTTTTTCACCCAGTACCTCAGAAAATTAAACGATTTTACATGCCAGCAAAAAACGTTTAACATTAATAAATTGAGTGTTATTAAAAAGCCTGTTGCTAGTCCCTGCAAATTAGGCTAAAGTTTTATGCATACAGTATAATTCCAGTGAAGTGCCATTCCCCAGAATACTGAAGTGTAAAAGTATACATACATGACAGCCTGATACCAGTTGCTGCTACTGCATTTAAGGCTGAGTTTACATTATATCGGTTATGGCAGAATTTTCTCATCAATTCCATTGTCAGAAAATAATAAGCTGCTACATACCTCTTTGCAGATTAATCTGCCCGCTGTCCCCTGATCTGAAGTTTACCTCTCCTCAGATGGCCGAGAAACAGCAATATGATCTTAACTACTCCGGCTAAAATCATAGAAAAACTCAGGTAGATTCTTCTTCAAATTCTACCAGAGAAGGAATAACACACTCCGGTGCTATTATAAAATAACAAACTTTTGATTGAAGGTATGAAACTAAGTATAATCACCACAGTCCTCTCACACATCCTATCTATTCGTTGGTGCAAGAGAATGACTGGTAATGGCAGTTAGGGGAGGAGCTATATAGCAGCTCTGCTGGGTGAATCCTCTTGCACTTCCTGTTGGGGAGGAGTTAATATCCCATAAGTAATGGATGATCCGTGGACTGGAGACACTTAACAAGAGAAAATACCTATATTTTATATTTTCTTCCACTGGCTGCACAGTTGTTGATGAGCTTGATTGCTACTAGTTTTTAATATTGCTATAGGTTTACACAAAACTGTGTTTTAACTCCAACAAAATGTTAAGCACATAATCAAAGTCATCTCCAGAAGAAGCAATACACTAATGGCTTGTCAATAAACATGTCCTATGAGCCCTTCTGGGTCTGCACAGATGTGTATTGCTGTCTCAGAACTGACATTGACTATGTGTTTAAGCTCCTTGTGTGCAAGAGCCCTAAAACCGCATTTCTGTGCAAGCTCTTGTGCAATATTAAAATGCCCTAGCATACCTGTCACATTTATGTCCCTTTAGATAGGGGTTTCTTTAGAATAGTTTTGCATTAAAAAGTTTATCATGATTTGGTTATGTTAGCCATAATAGAAAATTGTATGGCCATTTGAGTCAGTGGAATAGTGATTGATTGAGGGTTTTCTCACAGAGCGGCTTTTGTGAACAGATTGTATCCTGAAGTGAGAGGGGTTGACAGGACCGCTTAAAAGTATGGTATGTGCCCTGTTGATAGATTATGAACCAGCTGTATACATTAAGCTTGTTTTAGACTTAAGAGTGTCTGTCACCTAGTCCGTACAAGTGGTGCGAGAAGGAATATGTCCTAGGGTGAACCACTGACAACTCCCTATCACTACAGGTCTCCCCAGCACTGCAAGTTTATAACCATGATACTCACGAAAGGGGTTATATTTGGGACCTTTATCCTTTCCATTTTTTATGAACAGTTTGTATATGCTCTATGGAAGAGCTAGTGATTAGCCTGCAAACACAACATTAACTGTGTGTGTATATATATATATATATATATATATATATATAAACAGTCGTGGCCAAAAATATTGGTACCCCTGCATTTATGTCAGATAATGCACCACTTCACCTAGAAAATTGTTGAAATTACAAATGTTTAGGCATTCTCATGTTTATTTATTTTGTTTGTATTGGTATGACACAAAAAAAGTGGAGAGAAAAAGCCAAATCTGGCACATTCCACGCAAAACTCAAAAAATGGACTGGATAAAATGAATGGCACCTTATAGGCACCTTATTTATTGTAAGAAATAATTGCATTCCAAGTTTGTGATGCTCCTGTAATTTGTAATTAAACTCACCTGTATCAATTTACAGGTGCTCACAATATAGAAATCAGACTGGCAACCAGTTAAAAAAGTGAAAAATTGACCCAACCTTTCTGCTGTGTCTCTGTGTGCCACACTGAGCATGGAGAAGAGAAAGAGCAGGAAAGAATTGTCTAAAGGATTTGAGAAGACAAATTGTGGAAAAGCATGGACAATCTCAAGGTTACATGTCCATCTCCAGAGATCTTAATGTTCCTGTGTCCACTGTGTGCAACAAGAAGTCAAGAAGTTTACAGCCCATGGCACTGTAGCTAATCTTCCTGGATGTGGACGAAAGAGAAAAAATGATCAAAGACAGCAACAAAGGATTGTTCGAATGGTGGATAAAGAACCTTAACCAACTTCCAGACAAATTCAAGCTGAACTTCAGGAACAGTGTACAAATGTGTCAGCTCACACTATACGTTGCCATCTGAATGAAAAGCGATGCTATGGTAGGAGACCCAGGAGGACTCAACTGCTGACACAGAAACATAAAAAAGCCAGATTGGAGTTTGACTAATTTTGGGAGAATATGCTGTGGACAGACGAAACTAAATTACAGCTTTTTGGTAAAGCCCATCATTCTACTGTTTATAGAAAAATAAATTAGTCTTTTTAAAGAAAAGAATACAGTTCCTACAGTCAAACATTGTGGAGGTTCACTGATGTTTTGGGGTTGCTTTGCTGCTTCAGGCACTGGATGCCTTGACTGTGTGCATGGCAATATGAAATCTGAAGACTACCAAAAAATTCTGTGGTGCAATGTATGGCCCAGTGTCAGAAAGTTGGGATTCCTCAGAGGTCATGGGTCTTACAGCAGGACAATGACCCAAAGCGCATGTCAAAAAGCACCCAGAAATGGTTTAAGACAAAGTGCTGGAGAGTACTGAACTGGCCAGCAATGAGTCCAGATCTCAATCCCATAGAGCACCTGTGGAGAGATCACAAAACTGCAGTTGAGAAAAGGAACCCTTCCAATCTGAGAGACCTGGAGCAGTTGGCGAAAGAAGAGTGGTCCTAATTTCCAGTAGAGAGGTGTAAGAAACTCATTGATTGATTTCAGATATTTTTTTCCAAGGGGTGTGTTACCAAATATTAAATTGAGGGTGCCAATTATTTTGTCTAGTCCATTTATGGAGTTTTGTGTCAGATTTTGTTTTTCTCCACTTTTTTTGTGTCATACCAATACAAACAAAAGAAATAAACATGAGAATGCTAAACTTTTTTCTGGGCAAAGTGGCGCATTATCTGACAGAAATGCAGGGGTGCCAATATTTTTGGCCATGACTGTGTATATGTATATATATATATATATATATATATATATATATATATATATATATATATATATATATATATATATATAAGAAAGCACTCGCTGGATTTATACAAAAGGTGCTTTAATGGCACACAGGAAAAACAGTGATGTTTTGGGGATCAATCACCCCTTCATCAGACTAAGTGAATTTGTGAAAAAAAAACAACCAGTATATAACAGGTGCTAACCCCACCCCTCATCAGAGAAGACCCGCCCCTAAGCATTATCATGTGAAATTAGTACAAAGAGAACAAGAGGGGCGCCTCATGTGCATAAAAGTATGTAATATGATTATAAAATGATGTAAAGACAAATGGGTACTCACAATCGACTTGAGTACACTTATGTACTGGTAGGTGCAGGCTGGAAACTATGGTGTCCCAGCTAACCCTTAGCCAAATGGTAATGTTAGTCAGGCTGCTCTCCTCCTCATAGATAGACCCAGAACTGTATAGAGAGATAAGGAACAAGAGGGGAGCCTCATGGGTGCATCAGTATATCTAGAAATATATATAAAAAATGGAGCCAAGAGGATACTCACAATATGCCCTAGTACACTTATGTACTAGTAGGAGCCGGCTGGTATCTTCAGGTGTACCAGCTAAACCATTTCACAGAGGTACAGAGTAGATGGTGCAGGGGAGTCCTGTCACAAAAAATTACTAATGGAAGGTCAGAAGCAGTATGTAGCAGCTATAGAAGGTACTAAAACAAAGACTTGCATAAAACAAGTTCAGTTTATTAAAAACAGTATTGGAATATTAAAATCCTATTAAGAAATATTTAAAACAATGCAACGCGTTTCTCAACCCAACATAGGTTGTTTCATTAGGCATAGATCATAGACTACAAACAGCGCCCGTATGAATAGTGGGCGTGGCCAGCCATGAATCATAATAGAACATAAACACAAACAGCCAATCCGGCTGTATTGGTGCCACCAGCTCAAGATTCACAGCCTGTGTGTGTGAAGGGCATGTCTAAACTCCGATATTCAACATAGGAGACTTTAAACACATGCATACCATATAGCTTCGTAACATTGATGAAATTTAGAGATGAGTTAACACACCATCAGGTAAAAGGTCCTAAATCCATATCATAAATATGTATGTATCCAAAAAATGTATGTATCTAAAAAATTAATGAAACAATCCTATTACCGTGTATAAAAAATAGGACAAATTGTGTCATCTGATTAGTGTAGTAGATCTTGCTTATTGTTAAACATGTCATATTCTCAAATAACAGAAATTACACTAACTCTACATCCCTAGTTCTCAATAATATGAAAACATAGCTCAGCACCTCACATTCTCCATCGTATTATCCAGATAAGCACAATGCACATATACTGCATATATAATGCCTATACCAAACTTGGTCAAATGGTGAGATGATCATCCGGCAGATCCTTACTAGAATAGCAAATGACTACAGTAACCATCAGAGTGAAAGCAAATAGTAGATCTATCTATCAACTACCAGACAAAATTGGAACTGCTAGACTACATAAGAGAACTGGCTGGACTACTTAAAGTGACACACCACAACAATACCTGTGTAAACTTAATGCTATTCAGATGTGAACATAGCTAACATTAACAGTATTGAAGGATTCTAGTTAGATTAACTGCTATGAGACTCAGAAATCATCATATGAGCAAAGAACAGTTAACATGTTTTACCAGAGAGGGAATTACAAGAAACATTGCCAATGAATTTGATGATTCAGTCCATTCGGATACAAGGTTCTCAATTTAAATATCCATTTAGATTCAATTTGTAACAGGCGTTGGTTTCTGTCTCCTCCTCTCTTCAGGAGTGGTACGTGATCTATGAGAATAAACTTGAGATCCCTTACTGTATGCTTATGTCTCATAAAATGTCTAGCCACAGGTAAAACGCTCTTCTATTTATCAATGGCTTCTCGGATTGTATGTCTATGGTTAGCCATCTGGGTGAGAATATTGTTGCTGGTTTTCACAACGTAGAACTGTCCACATGTACAATTCAACAGATATATGACATGTTTAGTGGTACATGTAAGGTAATAATTAATATTGAACCGTTGATTTGTATGTGGATGCCTGAACTAGGCTCCTTGGATCATGGAATTGCATTCTAGGCATTTAAAGCACCCCTTCTTCTTATTCCGTAACCAACTCCTCTGTTGGTAACAGTGTTCTGGATCTGTCAGCATTAGTTGATCTGCCTTTCTTGAATGCAATCATCGGTGGACCATAATCCTTGAAAGATTGTGTTGGGTCAGTATTAACAACCGGCCAATGGTGTTTAAGATCATCATTGGTGTTTCTTTTATCCAGGGAATATTCAGTACTAAACAGTACTCTCTTCATATTTGCTTTATCATCAACCTTATTTCTTTTCTTCATCTGTGATGACAGTAGATCAGTTTGTGTTAGACCCTGCATCTCCTTACACAATTAAGTGATTACCCTACTGGGATATCCTCTTTGTACAAAGTGATTACCCATTTACTCCACCTGGATCTGCTTCTTAATTGGATCTGAGTTTTTGCGTACTGTTCTCAATAGTTGAGCTTTCGGTATGAAGTTTATCAAGCTTCTGGGATGTGCACTTTTAGCAAACAGGATAGAGTTTTTGTCTGTTGGCTTTGAATAGAGTGTCGTTGCTAGCTTGTCAGCATCCTTATAGATTAGCAAATCCAAGAACTCTATCTGGTCCTCATGGTAGTTTAATTTAAACTTAACCAGGTATTGTAGCGAATTTAATTCATCAAACCATCCTTCAAGTTCATGGGCAGTCCTGTTCCATATGAAGAACAGGTCATCTATGTATCGCTGATACATAGATACCTGTGGATGTTACATAATCTTCATGATCTCAATTTTGTACTCTTCCATAAAGATGTTGGGGTATAATGGGGCCATATTACAACTCATCGCCGTTCCATAGATCTTGAGGTAGTATTTTGTCTCAAACTTTAAATAATTCATCTGCAAGCAGCATCTCACTATGTCCAATAAGAAATCAACGGGGTGGACCTACGTATGGTGCTCTGAATAAAGATTTCTGTATTGCCCGTATTCCCAGATCCTGCGGGATGATAGTATACAGACTGTTCACGTCTGCAGTTACCAGTAAACAATTAGGTTCCAGTGTGTATTGAAATTTCAATAACTCCTCAATCAATTGAGAGGAGTCCCTCAGAAAAGAGGACATCCTCATCACACAGGGTTGTAAAAAGAAGTCGACATATTTGACAAGGGGTGACAAGATAGAATCTCTGGCAGACACAATTGGGCATCTTTGTGGTCTGTCCAAAGACTTATGTATCTTTGGCAGAGTGTATAGGATCGGACAGATGGGATGTTTAATGTGTAGATATTTAAAGGTGTTATCATTAATATATCCTTCTTGAAGTGCTTTTCTCAGCATGTCATCCCTGGTTTTCTGAAATACTTTGGTCGGATTTCTGTCCAAACTATGGTACACCACTGGGTCAGCTAGTTGGTCACAAATTTCATCACAATAATCCCTGTAGTTTAAAACCACAACAGCCCCACCCTTGTCGGCAGGGCGAATGACTATTGCAGGGTCAGTTGCTAGTGTTTTTATGGCCTCCCATTCTTCCTTGCTCAGGTTATTATGGAACCTGGGTTTTCCAGGTGATATGAGGTCAGATGAGATCAGCCTGGTATAAGTCTTTATACCGGCATTGTTATTCACCGGATCGTATTGACTCTTAGGTTTAAACGGGAATATGTTTTTATCTTCCAACTCCCCTCTGAAGTGATCTTTAGGCTTCAGTATTCTCTGATGTTTCTGGACGTCTATGTAGGTATTAAAATTATCCGACGGATGAGAGGGTATAAATGAGAGACCCCTATTCAATAAGGATCTTTTAGCTTCACTAAGGGGTATATCACTTAAGTTGACAATGATGTTATTTTCTTCTGTTATCTTGGTGGGAGTGGTGATCTGTTTGCAGTACCCCCACCACATGGGCCTTCTCCTTTCATCAGGGAGTTATTATTTGTTATTTGAGAATATGAAATGTTTAACAATAAGTAAGATCTACTACACTAATCAGATGACACAATTTGTCCTATTTTTATATACGGTAATAGGATTGTTTCATTTATTTTTTAGATACATACATTTTTTGGATACATACATATTTATGATATGGATTTAGGACCTTTTACCGTATGGTGTGTTAACTCATCTCTAAATTTCATCAATGTTATGAAGTTATAAGGTATGCATGTGTTTAAAGTCTCCTATGTTGAATATCGGAGTTTAGACACGCCCTTCACACACACACACGCTGTGAATCTTGGGCTGGTGGCATCAATACAGCCAGATTGGCTGTTTGTCTTTATGTTTTATTATGACTCACGGTTGGCCACGCCCACTATTCATATGGACGCTGTTTGTAGTCTATGATCTAGCATGATAACATGACTTTATGGGTTCTCTTCTAGTATTTGCCATACAATGGCACCTTGTAGATACACCTAGCATGTTAAAAATTTTGCTCAATGTTATTCTTATTACACACTCGTTGTGAACTTTGGTCCCTGTGACATCATTATTCTTTGATTGGCTGTATGGGCTTATGATACACATTGGGCTCTGGTTAGCCATGCCCATTGTTCACACGAGTGGCGTTCTTCGACTTTTGATTATGCTATGACTGGGCAACAGGTCTGTGTTATCTAACAATTTTTATGTCTTGCTTGGCGATGTACTTACATTTTTTACTTATTCTTAGGAAGTTATGCATATTTATGTATAAAGTGAAATGAAATGTTTTGTTAAAGCGAATATTTATTACGATAGTAGCCTGCAAGCATGAATGAGTTCCACATTAATGTATTGAGGTATATTATATATTCACAATAATGGTTATCTCATTTGTATATCTCACCCCATGATTCTAGAATTTGTATGTTTATTCACATGATTTAGACCAATATTTGTCTGACATTCCTAACTTCACATGATGATGTGGGGCGGGTCTTCTCTGATGAGGGGTGAGGTTAGCACCTGTTATATACTGGGGTTTTTTTTCGACAAATTCACTTAGTCTGATGAAAGGGTGATTGATCCCGGAAACGTCACTGTTTTTCCTGTGTGCCATTAAAGCACCTTTTGTATAAATCCAGCGAATGCTTGCTTTCTTGAGGACTGTACTATTTTTTGCCTGCACTCTGGTAGCTGAATTTGGAGGTGGGAGTGCACTCTCTTGTGGATTTATATACATACACAGACACACACATTGGAATTGGAGCCTTTTGCAGTCAAATACTTCAAAACATAATAAATCATATTTGTTCATCTTTAATATTTAATAATGTGTTTAACTATGTATATATTATAAATATTTTATATTCCAATGTTCTATGTATTTTTAAATATAAATGATATTTACCTTTATCTGTATATATTCATAAAGATAGAGAGGTATAGATATATATTTTAGAAAATAATAATTATCTATCTATCTATCTATCTATCTATCTATCTATCTATATATATATATATATATATATATATATATATAAATAAATAGAACATTTTCTTCTATGGGAAGAACATTGGTATGTAAAATATGCAAATTGCTTATTGGGTTTAGTGCTGTAGGTTTAACAAGGTGTCGGGTTAGCGCACTTGAAGACATTTATCTTTAGGTTCTTTATGTAAATATTAAATACTGTATAAAAATAAAGTAAAAATATTAAAAAAAATATTATAGTTCTAAAAAATTTAATTGTATTCTAATGACTTTTTAGAATTGCGTAGAACCTCTTTGATAATTATTAATTTTTTTACATCTTTTTACTTATATGTCAAGGGTGTAAAAGGGACACTGAACCCAATTTTTTTCTTTTGTGGTTCAGATAGAGCATGAAATGTTAAGCAACTTTCTAATTTACTCCTATTATCAATTTTTTCTTCATTCTCTTGGTATCTTTATTTGAAATGCAAGAATGTAAGTGTAGATTCCGGCTCATTTTTGATGAACAACCTGGGTTGTTCTTGCTGATTGGTGGATAAATTCATCAACCAATAAAAAAGTGCTATCCAGAGTTCTGAACTAATAAAAAAGCTTAGATACCTTCTCTTTTTAAAAAAGATAGCAAGAGAAAGAAGACAGTTGCTTAAAATTGCATGCTCTATCTGAATCATGAAAGAAAAAATTTGGGCTCAGTGTCCCTTTAACTTAACACCGCGCTAGACCTACAGCAATAAACCTGATTTGTGATTCACATATTGTACATTCCAATGCTCTTCACATAGAAATAAATTTAATATTTATATTTCTATATAAATTTCTGTATATATCTGATTTTTTTTTTTACATTTATATTTATACCTATATATCTATATAAATAAATACAGGTAAATGTATATATACAGATGTATATAAAAATATGTATTTATACATAAATATTACATATATTTCAATAGTTAAGTTTGGGTTAGCGTGAGAGTAAAGGTGTTTTTTCAGTTTGTGCGCTCCATTGAAGTCTATGGGGAGAATACCTTAACATAGTCTCAATACCTGAGGTCCATATCTGAAGTCCAATACTTTGCATGTGTCAGGTATCGCTTGAGCACAAACTTTTTACTTTCAACTTCTAACATGAGTGTTACCCAACGCATGCTAAAAGTTTACTTCTAGTGATGTTAAGGCTCTAGCGGGAACGCTAAATAAGGTGCCACTGTAATCTAGCCCAATGTGTGCTAGGGGTTAAAAGACTGAATTGTAATCCTTAAAACAAAATTTGCTAAAATGGTGTGCAAGCCAAGTTGAAAACACCAAATCATGACACAAAAAAGTAGTCCAAAGTGTAATTAAGATTCAAGTCAAAGGTCAGTTTACAGGTAACAGTAACATGATCTCAATAATGATCCAAAGCAGTAGCTAAACAACATTTCCAAAAACATAAACAGCAGTCAGTAATTAGGATATTTATCATGGGAAAAGTAAACACAAACTATATGCAACTTTACAAATGGGCATTGAATAAAAAGGCACCATCATAAATAGATACTGTGGCGAGAATGAGAAAGTTAAATATACATAAAAAGTCTGAAAAAACAACTGGCTTTAAACAAAAAAGCCACTCTAGTGAAAAAGTAGCAAAGAAATGGATGTGGCACTATGATGTACTGTATTACTATTTAGTATCAGTTTAATGTCTTCTATGCAAAAGTCAGCAAGATTGACGGTAACATCCTTCTGTAAAAATTCCCAGTTAGATTGACTAAAACACCAAAACTAAGCTTTGCGTTTATCAAAGGTCTCTCACACATGGCCTTTGTTCTTTTATTGAACTGGTTGTAATCATGCAGAGATGGTTCTTGATTATAGGTAATGGTCATTAGAAGTCATGCTCTGCCCCCATATCCCACTAATTAACATTAATTAACAGTTTTATTAAATGTCCTCTTCTGAAAAAAAAAAACCCTCCTGAATGACCATTTCTATACAAAAAAGTTTCATAAAGCAAAACTGTAAGAGTCCCAGGTCCTTATCTAACCACGGTACTGGCCTTGCTAATAAGAAAACTGATGGCAGAAGTTAAGGTCATGCTGTGAGGTGAGCTGTTAGCACAGTTGGAATCCGGAGCTGCACAGAAGAGAGGGGGCTTAGGTGTATGAAGAGGTTTTGGAGGGGTGCGTTAAGTTTAGTTCATGGGATCTGCAGGCTGTTAAAAGTGACCCTGTAGTGCTTTTGGATCCAAGTCAGGTGTCATGCCAATTGGGACATTTGAGATAGGTCAAACAGACAAAAAAAATGTATATGCGTGTTACAACTCAAGCAACCTGTTCTACCAATTAAAGGCAAAACTATTTAAAAATTATTTTGGTTCACAAGGGAGGAGGAGCCTGCTGCGTGTGGATGGCAGCAGATTTGTGAAGCTCCGGTTACCTCCTTGTCAACATCAGGATTATTGCATAGTAATCCCTGCTAGCTTTAAAAAAGGGGCGAAAGTCTTCCCAACAACTCAACAAGAGAGGATCCGAAAACAGCAGCCAGAGATGCTGAAGGAACAGTTGAGTATCAGCGAGAGTGACACAGTCACTATCCCAGAAGCAAGTGGTAAAGAAATCTTACATACGGGAGTTCCTCCCAAAGGCGACCGCATCTGACACTCAGCAACTGAAGCCGGAGGAGACAGCTTGCGGAATGCTGAAGAGGCTAAATTGTGGACGGCTGTGTACTTACAGGAGAGGTACAACCGCAGGCCTAGACACAGGCCTAGACACGAGAGAAAAGGATATTTCCCAGAGAAGAGGCTCCCTGGGAAGCAGACGCTCTCAGGCGTGGCAGTAACCAGGAACCGGACTGGTGGAGATAACCACTGAGCCAAAAAAAGGGGCAACAGTAAGAGAAGGAAAGGAGGTGGAAAATAAAGTAAAGAGAGGAGGACAGGGGATAAAAGAAGACCCTAGGATGGGGAATCTGTAATATCCCTATGTATAAAGGATAAAGAGAACTAAAAATAACAAAAAGAGGGTTAACTACATCAATACTCCCACTCCATACCTTAGGGCAAATGAGGGAAAAAAAGTCTCTAAACAAAGGAAAGGGAGGAAAAGAAAGAAAAAGGGGAAGAAAACAGAGAGAAAAGAAAAAAAGAAGAAAAGAGAAAAAAGAAGGAAGGGAAAAGGGGAAAAAAGAAAAAAAGGAAGAAGAAAAGGGGAAAACAAGTAAGGGGATCACTAAATAGGAAACACAGGGATGACTTCCAAAACTCTCTAAAGCGGAGAAGTTAAATAAAAACAACAAATCCCCAATCATCAAACCAAATCCTTTGTTTCATAACACTAGCCTGGACAGTCATATCAGTCCTAAAGCTCAAGCCTCAAAAACAATTCAGAATATGCTTAACCCAGACTCCAGATCTCTCTGTAAGAGTTAAGAAAATTAGCAACAAAAGAGGACATTGTATCTATTAAAGATTGTATCATCTCAGATATAGCTTAAATAAAAAAAAGAACTGAATGAATTGGACACAAGAGTGAATACACTGGAGAATCAGAAGGCAAATATGGACAAAGAAATAACCCAAGTTACATCTGTCATTTCCTCACAATCCCTTTTAATCTCAGACCTGCAAGATAAAATAACAGACCTGGACGACAGGTCTAGAAGAGGAAATTTAAGAATTAAGGGCATCTCAGAAGAGATCAAAGCTGACTCCCTAAAAAACTTCACCCAAGGCCTGATTACATCTCTAATGACAAATCTAAAAGAAGAAAATATCAAAATAGATAGAATTTATAGATCCACATATCAATTGACGCCAGGAAGAACTAGATATGTAATACTTAAGTTGCAAGACTTTGAATTAAAAGAGCAGATCCTAAGGAAAGCTAAAACAGAGCACATGTTTAAAAACTTACAGAACGAACCTTATATTGCCCCACCTTTTAAATTTGGACCAAGTAGGATTCATTCAGAGAAGGGAAGCCCAGAAAAACATTCGCAAACCTATCGATTTGATAGATTTATCAACACAAAATGGAGTGCCTTCTCTGCTCCTAGCTATGGATGCGGAGAAGGCCTTCAATAGAGTTAATTAGACCTACCTTATACACACTCTAACCCATTTTGGGATCAAAGGGGAAATTTTAAAGGCAGTTCAGGCTATGTACTCTACCCGCATGGCATTTGCTAAAATTGCAGGGTATAAATCTAATAAACATAAACATACAAAATGGAACCAGACAGGGCTGCCCCCTGTCCACACTCTTCTTTGCCCTATGTATCAAACCACTAGCGACCCAAATTCGCAAAAACCCAGATATCTCGGGAATAGAAGTTGGTGATATCTCCCATAAATTATCTATTTGCTAATGACCTTATACTCACAATCACAAAGCCATTAATTTCCTTACCAATACTGTACAATCTTATTCGGTCATTTTCAGACATTTTGGGTTATAAAATCAATCAAGGAAAATGTGAGGGTATTGAAGTTCTAAATCCTGCACACACTAAAAAACTTACTGAACTTAAAGTGATGGTAAACTCAAGCTTATTAAGTTTAATACTTTAGAAGTACTCCTCAGTATTATATTATATATATATAATATATTACTTTTTAAAGCCGCTCCGTTACCTGTGCCCCGGCCGCCTCTGTCTGAAAATGTCTGTAATCTCAATTTGACAGACAGGTGCATCATCCAATAGGCACTGTACCATACGCCCTATGTCAGGCTAGTATATGCAGTATGCATGCTCCCATGCTGGTGTTTCAAGCATAATAGCCAGAATTACAACTATACAAATGTAGTTTTAGCTCCAATCTTACAGCTGCTTATAGTGAACAGTGAATCTTCCTGTCAGTAGCGATTCACTGTTCACTGCAGCGGTGAAAATGGCACTTATTATTTTCTCCTGCGGTTCATGGGGAGACTCTTCAGCACAGCCTTCAGCCCTTCATTTTAGAAGAAAAAATAATAAGTGCCGTTTTCACCGCTGCAGTGAACAGTGAATCGCTACTGACAGGAAGATTCACTGTTCACTATAAACAGCTGTAAGATTGGAGCTAAATCTACATTTGTATAGTTGTAATTCTGGCTATTATGCTTGAATCACCAGCATGGGAGTGTGCATACTGCATATACTAGACTGACATAGGGTGTATGGTGCAGTCCCTATTGGACGATGCACCTGTCTGTCAAATTGAGATTACAGACATTTTCAGACAGAGGCGGCCGGGGCACAGGTAACGGAGCGGCTTTAAAAAGTAATATTTTCATTGACAAAAGTTTTATTTAAAAAAAATCAGGCATCACTGTGCACATACCGAGAAGTACTTCTAAAGTATTAAACTTCATAAGCTTGAGTTTAGCATCACTTTAACTTTGATTTTACTTGGGCTAAAACATTTATCAAATACCTCAGAGTCAATATATACAGCAATTTATGAGACCTATATAATTTGAACTATAAATCCCTCTTTACTAATATTAGGAAACTACTGGAGAAATGACAAACCTAAAATTATCATTAAATGGCCGTATTGCAGCCCTTAAAATGACCATTTTACCAAAAATCCTCTATTTATTCTGGGCCATACCCATAACCATTAAAGCCTCTGATTTAAAAGACATTCAAAAAGATCTCATTAACTTTATTTGGGGTAATGGTAGACATCAAATCAGTCACAACGTTATGACTAAACATAGATCCCAGGGAGAATGCTAGTGCCAGACCTAGGAGGATATCTATCAAGCCGTCAACTTTGTTGCATTCGCCAGCACCAATACGCTCGCCTAACATCTCGGCCGCGTTTCTCAATACGCTCTTCATATTTATAAAAAAAGCCGGCAGAAAGACGCGCACCAAGTATGGGGAGATGAGCATCGGACTGTTGTTAACTAGCAGTCATCAATCTCGCGTCTATTCGGCTTTTTGCAAACCTCCCGACCCAGTCACAAAAAATAATGTTATTAACCCCTATCCCGCCGCTCCCCGTCCCCGCTGCAACATAAATAAAGTTATTAACCCCTATACCGTCGCTCCCCGACCTGGCGCAACATAAATAAAGTTATTAACCCCTATCCCGCCGCTCCCCGACCCCGCCGCAACATAAATAAAGTTATTAACCCCTATCCCACTGCTCCCCAACTCCGCTGCAACATAAATAAAGTTTTTAACCCCTATCCCGCCGCTCCCTGCCACCAATAAATAAACGTATTAACCCCTGGCCTCCCACATCACTACCACTAACTAAACCTATTAACCCCTAAACCGTCAGCCCCCCACATCACCATAAATTAAATTAAGCTATTAACCCCTAAACCTAACAACCACTAACTTTAAATTAAAATGACCACATCCCTATCTTAAAATAAATGTAAACTTACCTGTAGAATTAAAATTATTTTTAAACTATTAATTAACCTACCCTAACTATTATCCTACAATTAAATTAAACTAGCAATTAAATAAACTAAATTATATATTAAAAAAATCCTAACCCCACTAAAATTATTTAAATCTACTATTAAACCTTATTACAAATGACTAAATTACAAAAAAACATAAACGAGTTACAAAAAATAAAAAACACTAAATTCCGAAAAACAAAAAAAACACATTATCAAAAATAAAAAATAATTACACCTAATCTAATAGCCCTATCAATATAAAAATACCCCCCAAAATAAAAAAAAACCTAGCCTACAATAAACTACCAATGGCCCTTAAAATCAGCCAATAGGATTTGAGCAACTCTCATCCTTTTGGCTCTTCCAATCAGCCAATAGGATTGAGCTCTCATCCTATTGACTGATTGGAACAGCCAATAGGATTTTAGCAGCTCTAATCCTATTGGCTGATTGAAATCTTTAAACCAATAGGAATGCAAGGGACGTCACTTTGGATGACGTCACTTGCATTGAAGTTCCAGTCTACGGCGGCGACCGTATGAAGATGATGCTCCACGCCGGATGTCTTCAGGATGGACCCACTCCGCGCCGGATGGATGAAGATTGAAGATGCTGTCTGGATGAAGATTGAAGATGCCATCTGGATGAAGACTTCTCCGGCTGGATGAAGATGGAAGAGGCCGCCCGGAATAAGACTTCTTGCCGCCTGGATGATGACTTCGCCGGCTGGATGTATCCTTTAAGTGGGACCTCAATAACTGTAAGTGGATCGTCAGGGGGTTAGTGTTAGGTTTATTTAACGTTTTTTTGGGTGGGTTTTATTTTTAGATTAGGGTCTGGGCATGTAAAAGGAGCTAATTCCCCTTTAAAGGGAAATGCCCATGCAAATGCCCTTTTCAGGGCAATGGGGAGATTAGGTTATTTTAGATAGGTGTTTTATTTGGGGGGTTGGTTGCTTGGGTGGCGGGTTTTACTGTTGGGGTGTTTGTATTTCTTTTTACAGGTAAAAGAGCTGATTTCTTTTGGGAAATGCCCACAAAAGGCCCTTTTAAGGGCCATTGGTAGTTTATTGTAGGCTAAGGTTTTTTTTTAATCTTGGGGGGGCTTTTTATTTTGATGGGGCTGTTTTTTTTGTAACTTAGTGTTTGTTTGTTTTTGTAATTTAGTCATTTTAATAAGGTTTAATAGTAGATTTAAATAATTTTAGTTTGGTTAGCTTTTTATAATATATAATTTAGTTAATTTAATTGCTAGTTTAATTTAATTGTAGTATAATAGGTAGGGTAGGTTAATTCATAGTTTAAAATTAGTTTAATTTAATTCTACAGGTAAGTTTTAATTTATATTAAGATATGGATGTTGTCATTTTAATTTAAAGTTAGCGGGTTGTTAGGTTTAGGGGTTAATAGCTTAATGTAGTTTATGGCGATGTGGGGGGCTGATGGTTTAGGTGTTAATAGGTTTAGTTAGTGTTGGCGATGTGGGAGGCCAGAAGTTTAGTGGTTAATACTTTTATTTAGGTTGTTGCAGGGTTGGGGAGCAGCAGGATAGGGGTTAATAAATTTATTTAGGCTGCAGCAGGGTCGTGGAGCGGCGGGATAGGGGTTAATACATTTATTTATGTTGGGGCGGGGGCGGGAAATGGCGGGATAGGGGTTAATACATTTATTTAAGTTGCGGCGTGGTCTGGGAGCGGCGGGATAGGGGTTAATAACTTTTATTTAGGTGTCGGTGATGTCGGGGGTGGCAGATTAGGTGTGTTTAGACTCAGGGCTTATGTAAGGGTGTTAGGTGTAAACGTAACTTGTTTTCAACCATAGAAATCAATGGGATATCTGGCAGCATCGAACATAAGCTTTCTGTGCTTTCCTATGGCATCTGTGGCCTCCAGGGTGGCGGATTGAAAACCAGGTACGCTGGGCCAGAATAGCCGCAAGTGTACCTTTTTAGAAATTTGAATAACTTTGAAAAAGTGTCAGATAGAGCCAAATGTGTATTCGGAACATCTGTAATGACGTAAGCATCGATCTGCATCGGATTGAGACTGGCAAATCGTATGTTACGTCACAAATTTCAACATTAGCCGATCTGTAGGCTTTGATAATTAGGTTGGATCAAGCTCACAACAATTACGCTGCAGAATTCCAGCGTATTTGCGGTTGACGGCTTGATACATATCCCCCGTAGTCTCTTATTATAATTCAGCTAGACTAGCCTCAAGCGACATTATGGCATAACAGGAAGGAAGACTCCTCTCTGGGTCACATTAGAATCCAAAATGCTGTCCATATCACTCTATACCACATATACTCTGGGTAGATAAAAACAATCGCCACTTCTCATGGAAGACATATTTAACTATAGCCCACACAATACGTATCTGGGACTATGTTACAAAAAAAACTCTGTATCTACAAAACAAATGTAAACCAGCTCCATTATCCTCTTTAGTGTCCCCTGAGAACCAATATTTACTGGATAAGTGGGCAAACCGGAGACTTTACAGAATTGCTGATGTATTTAAACTCAAATCCCTCCTTACTTTTTTACAATATTAAGAACTAGACCCAACAGATAACAAATGTTGGTTCCATTATCTTCAACTTAAATCACTTATACATAAGGCGTTAGGGAAAGATATAAACTCTACAGATTCCAGCCTGGACAGGAATTGTTGGTTTATTATACCAACTTATTATACCAACTCATGGGAACAGGACTTGAACATGGAATTTACCCATCTTCAATGGACGAAAATACTAAACCTAGGTACCTCATTTAGTTATAGCTCCCAATTAAAAGAAAACTACTTAAAAAACGCATTTTGGTGGTATCAGACCCCCCTTACATTTACCCCTCTAGGTACCCCAGTTAGACTGAATTTCTACAGAGGTTGCCAAGTCACAGGTTCATACTTCCACATGTGGTGGACTTGCAAACATGTAAAACATATTTAAAATAAAACCTCTGAACTACAAGCCAAAATTCTTGATGTAGAGTTTCAACTCTACATGAACGATCAAATCCCTACCAAAACACACAAATAAGTTTGCACTGCTCTCAGATTGTGTATTGCAAGATTTTGGAAGACCAACCTACTAGATTTTAAAATAGTGATACGTAAAATAGAACATATTTACCAAATGTCTAACACAGCAGCAGACTTATTAGATTCCAAAAACAATTTTTTATGATATGGGAGCCTTGGATAACGTACTCTGAGGCTCAGTCCATGCCTTCCCAACCTACCTAATTCTTATTTCTCATTTTATGGGTTATAGACAGCGGGGGAGAGCCGACCGCCCAAGCCGACCAACAGAATTCTCTACAGATGTGCCTTTGTAGTTTGTATCTGCTTAGTTTAATGAACGTGATGACCAATGATTGTTTGACTGTTTGATTGATCAAACCATTTAACTCTCTTTTTATTTTTTCTTATTTAATTAATTTATTTGCTTTCCTTTTATATTTTTATTTTATGTATGATGTCTCCTTATGTTTGCTTTTGTCAAAAATGGAAAAATAATAAAAGATTATTGAATCTTAATACTTACAGAACGATCTTCATATATTTTCAGACCTAAGTCAGGCAACTATTAAAAAAAGGAGAGAAATAAGATTCCTTACCTCTCGCCTACAAGATAAAGGTATAAGGTACAAATGGGGCTACCCATTTAGCCTAATAATATCTCACAATAGCTTCGCAGTAATATATAAAAGGAGAGAGGATATACAAGATATTAGATTGAGCCTGCAGCTCAAGCTGGATATCCCAAAGGAATTTCTCAAGGGTACTATGGAAGAGTCTGGAAAAACTCAGCTAGATAAGCCAAAAGGCCAAAAATCCCACTGGGAAGAGATTAGAAAGAAGAAGAAAAACTGATGATTAAAAGTTATATTTCAAGACTTGTACTAAATTTACCATAGGAGAGGTACAGAGGTGAGAAGTTTTTAGGAAAAGCTAGGAAAGCAAAAGGAAGAGAAGAAGAACGGTGGAGGTTATAAAAACTTTGCATAGATTTAACATGAGGGGTTCTTTTATTTTCACAGGCTCTGCACCTTTGCCTCCTTGATAGTAAGTCTTTTACTTACCTTATAGCACGTTTTTTTTTTCTAGGCCCCACATAAACACTTCTCAACTGTATACCTATTTATCACTTTTTTTTTTTTTTTTTAACCACTATCACGTTTGGCAATATATAATATATATATAAATATATATATATTATATTTATTTATTTTTTCCACAGGCTTTTCACTTAGGCCTCTTTGATAGTATGTCTTTTACTTACGCTATAGCACATTTTTTTTAAGGCTCTCCAATTAAGCCTCCTGATAGTAAGTTTTTTACTTACTCTATCAGAAACAGACAAAAGTGGGGCAACGGGGGGTAAGATCCAAAAGTTCATTATAAAGCCATCTAATACAAAAGTTAAAATCAAAGAGAAGGTACAGGAAACACGGTCTTATGCGTTTCGGCTCACTCCCACCTTACTCATAGACCAATAGACCAATATTTCCTTACACCTACCCCCACCTATTTAAAGGTATATAAAAAGATACAAAGGTAACTCAGGCACTTCCAGTAGAATGAGATAAAAGGAAAGCTTTATTAAATCCAAGTGGTAAAAACAGACTAAAGCTTAGTCTAAACTGATACAGCTTTAACGATTAACATACAGTGAATAAGGACTGCTGGGTTCCTGCTGCAGACATGTTTCGTGCTAGGATAGCACTTGTTCACTGCTTAACTTATTTAAAGGTATAGTAAGAACCTGAGTAGTGAAAAGGAGAATTGATAAATATACTTACTCTATAGCACATAAGCCCTTTCTCACTGTATGTTCATTTACCATATATATATATATATATATTATTTTTTTACTACTCTATAGCACAGTGCTTTCCAAACTGTGTGTCGGGACACACTAGTGTGTCGGCAGCAGTGTGTAGGTGTGTCCCTGCTTCAGCACAATTTTTTTTAAATTTAATTTTTAAAAAAATATTTTTTTTTTGGGTTTCTGACTTTCCGCCTGCCTGCTATGCATATCACATGGTTGACACGTGATTGATACCTAGTGGGTCACAGATCATCTGAACCAATTGGCGCAGCTCAATGGGAACTGAAACTATTCCCATTGGCGGCTTTGGCGGGACATTGGCTCCTGACTGCACGTGTAGTCTCCTTAATTGGCTTATGACTGCACGTGTAGTCAGTGAGTGGGACAGCAGTGTGTTTGTAGCGCGGGCAGTAGTCAGTAGGGCTCACGGAGCTCTGAGGGCAGCAGCTTAAACGCTGAGCTGAAGTCAGAGGGTTTTTTTTGCAGCTAGCTCCCAGTAGTGCATTGCTGCTCCTGCTCTTGATATATGGATAGGAAGGGGAAGCTTAAAAATGCTTGATGATGAAATGCGAGTATCTTTATCTAATATTCCACCAAATATTCAGAAACTGTGTTCATCCCATCAACCTCATAAATCCCATTAAAATAGTAAGTAGCTATTGGTGTTATTAAACTTTTTTTTAATTCTTGCACATACATACTGTTACTTCTAAATACATATTATTATTATTACATAATTTATGTATGTGTCCGTATATTTTAAAACAAGTTAGTTTAACGACCTTTTTGCTAGTACAACTGAATTAATTACCGTGTCGCGAAATGATGTAGGTCTAAAAAATGTGTGTCACCAACATGAAAAGTTTGGAAAGCTCTGCTATAGCACAATCTTTATAGGTTTCACACAAGCCTTCTTACTGTGGGCTTATTTAATTTTTCTTTTTCTTTACTTACCTCCTTATGTAAAGAGAATTAGTCTGACAAGGAGGAGGTTCTACTCACACAGAACTCATGTGTGTATGGAAAGATTTTTTTTATTGCATGTTACATGTTATAGGAATCTTTTATAATTAGCTCTTCATTTATATGTGGAAGATTTGATCAGGCTTTATCAGTCTAAATGAATGTTATTCAAATTATTTCTGTAAATGCCAAGAGGCTTTAATACCCCTGAGAAAAGATCTATGGCTCTGAGGGAAAATTGAGAGGTTAAAAGTTATATTAAATATATTAATCCAAGAGGAACACACTTTAAAAGGAATAACAAACCTAAATTTACCAACGATAAGTATACATCTTGTTACCTAGGCATCGTATAGAGTCAAAGAGGAATTGGAGCTTGTATTTTATTTCACAAAAAATTGCTTTCCAATTAACTGACCAGTTGATGATAAGGAGGGGAGGTACTTAGGCTTTAAAGGGCCTAATACAAGTATCCCTATCAGAATTTTCAAAATTTATGGACCAATACCAGACATAATCTGTTTTTTAAGAAATTAATTAACCCAATAATATAGATTTTAAGAAAATGGGATTACTATACTGGAGGGGGCTTTAATGTTACACTAGACCCTTGGCTTAGATAACCACTAAAAAGAACTCTTCTACATCAAAACATATAATAAAACAAGTAATAATAGTCTAAAAAGAAGGTAGCGTTTGTACGATATCTGGGAGGATCTTATATCAGAACAGAGAGATTAATACCTTCTTTTGAAATCCCCATTTATGTTATTCCAGATTGGATTATTTATTACCGATAGAAGGGTTTAGCATTAGTCCAGTAAGCTCAGATATTAAATGGTCTGAACCATGCCCCAGTAAGATTGCAATTAAAATGGGGTGACCAAGAGAAGAGAAAAATAAACCGGAGATTAGATGACAGCTTACTGAAATAACCAAGTACATATTGATAAAATAGCGGAAAGAATTGATAAATTTTTCCTCCTTAAAAACAATTGAGAATATCTCACCGTCTTTACTTTTGGACGCACATAAATGCGTATTGAGAAGTGATTAATAAAATTAAAGAGTATCCAGAATAGAGATAAGAGGAAGGTCTTGGAGGAGATTATTATAAAATCCAAGAGTTAGAATCTGAACATAAACAATCGCCGGAAAATAATAACGATCTTAGACAACCTGTCTAGAGAAAGGAGAAGATTACAAGAATATTTGTTTAGCATTAACAAAAGAAAAGCTCTTTGGTTAAAAAGAAAATATTACACAGAAGGTGAATAAAATGGTAGACTCTTAGCAAGGGCGATTAAGAAAAAAAAGAAACCTGAATTATAAAAGCACTAAGGAAAGTTTGGAAGCTTTGGCAGATAAATGGAGTGTGGAAATTGTGGAGAGTCTGACATCAGATCAAATAAGCGATAGCTTAAAAACTGTTAAAAAGGTAACCCTTGCAATCCCTCTCAGGGGAATCGCACAGTTTAAAATATTACATCAAGATTATATAACCCCATGTAGGTGGAAAAAATGGAATCCAGAAGGCGACGAACAAGTGTAATAAATGTCAAAAGGAAAATGCAGAGTTTATACATTATTCTATAATTCCCTAAAGATCAAGTATTTCTGGTGTAGAATACAATACTGGATTAAACAAAAATTTAAGATAGAAAGTCATTTAGGAATGTTTGTTTAAATGGGACAAGGCTCAATTTAGAGGACAAAGTTTATTGGTAATTATTATCCTTCTAGCGAGGAAATGTATATTAGAACAGTGGATTACTAAAAAAACTCCAACTATGACACAATTGAAGAATAAATTACAGAGACAGATGTGGATCGAACAATGGGACACTAAATTAGACTCAATAAATAGAATTAAAGGTTTTCTGAGTAAATGGCAGATATATATAAAGACAATAGAGCCTAGTGAGCAGAAAAAAATACTACTTCCATTTATCTATACTGAAATAATAATAGAGGATATGCTCAGAGGAGAATGGTCTTGTTTGGAGAACAATACAGGACAACAGGATGTTGAGGAGGGGAGTTGAGAGGAGGGGGAGGAGATGGGAGTTTTTTTTGTTTTTTTTTTGTTTTTACTATTCCCCTGCCTTTCTTGTGTTTAAGGAACCCATTGGATTATAATGGTAATTAAAGTGAATAAGTATAAAAATGACATGTATAAAGAGAAACAACTATATGACACTTAAAAGAGAAAAGAACACAGAAAGTAAGAAGTTGTTGTAAATAATATATGAAACTGTAAAACACACTCAAGTGGATTGTGTATAAGTAAAAGTATTGTTTTGGATGTAAAAGAGCATTGTGAAGTGAACAATGTACTGTAACCCTGTGTATTAAATAAAAAAAAAAAAAAAGAAATAAAAAAAAAAAAAGAAATAAGTAATAATATTTACAAACTTAAAAAAGACCATAAAAGATATTGTAAGAATAATCAAGAAATAATAAATCAGTTTAAAACTATTATAAGAGCTTATATTATTTAGAAACACAAACCACAGAAGAGTCCATTTTAGTAAATTATCTAAAAGAGCTAAAAATAAATAAAGTTTCAGATCAAGATAGATTAAAACTAGAAGAACCAATTCAATTACAGGAAATCCAATCTGCTATTGGAGAATTAACATTGGTGAAATCCCAAGGTCCAGATGGCTTTACCGCAAAATATTATAAAGTCTTCAGCGAGAAATTTTCCCCTTACTTATTAAACTTGTTAGATTATATTGACAAGGGGGGCAAATTCTCGAAAAAAATGCAAGAAGCTAGAATTATAGTGATTCCAAAAGTAGGCAAATGCAATGAAGAGGTCAAAAATTATAATCCTAAATCCCTTTTAAATATAGACTTAAAGATCTTTGCGAAAATCATTGCCAATCGTCGGGGAATTTTGGGAAAAATCATTCACCTAGATCAGGTAGGCTTCATCCAAAATAGAGAAGCAATGTATAACACAGTTAAAAATATTCACCTATTAAAATATGCACAATTAGAAAACCTCCCCTTTTCCTTTATTTCGGTAGATTGGTCTCCTTAGTGAAAAATAGTAATTTTTTAAAGGGCAAATTCAAAGGGGGCAATATTCTCAACAAGTATAGGACTATAGACGGCGCGGAAGGGGGTAAATTGCTTTCACGAGAAGATTTACAGATTAGAGGTCTTGTGGGACTAACAGATTGTTTTCCTATTCACAACTATATCATTATATAGCTACTAATAAATGTAAAGATAAGATACTAAGACTGTAATGCTTGTGGGATATTCCTCTACCAGATCAAACTTGGCCAGTAGTCTTCTTATCCCGACGTCAAGTGGAATGATAGGAAATATCCCAGAACAGAGAGAGTTTGTAAAATGAAGTAAGTAGTACTCACAGTAGGAAGGGTATCCCTTGGCGGCAACAGGAAGACAATCCAGCAGTAGAGCAGTTCAGGGGTAAACCAATAGAAGGACCAGGAACAAAAGGAAATCCAGTAGTATAACAGTTCAGGGGTAAACCAATAGAATAACAGTATAGCAATCCAACAGTTAAGGGGTTAAGCAGCCAGAGTGGTCAGACAGGCAGAGTTCAGCAACAGTATAGCAATCCAGCAGTTCAGGGGTTAAGCAGGAAGAGTTGTCAGACAAGCAGCATTCAGCAACAATATAACAGTCCAGCATAAATTAATACAACAGCCAGGAGCACACTAAGCAACACCTATACTTGGGCAGAGAAGATAGTAAGTGAAAGACTTGCATAGGCGCAAGATTCGCACCACAGGAGATCCGGACCAGCTTCAGAAGGGGAGAGATGTGCGGCGATGACGTCATCACCACATGCTCACAGGAACCGCCGCATCACTGGCAACAGCCAGAGCAACAACCGCTGCATCCCTGGCAAAATCCAGAGTGGTGCGGCATGACAGAGCCCCCCCTTCAAGGGTTCCCTCCAGGAACCAGAGTCGGTTTTTGGCGGATGAGTAGCATGGAATCTGGAGACCAAAGATGGAGCATGTACAGAGTAACCCTTCCAATGTACAAGGTACTGTAGTTGCCTGCACCTATATCTGGAATCCAGGATCTTAACAACCTTATACTCAGGGTCACAATGTATCAGGAGTGGTGGAGGAGGAGGTCAAAGCTGAGTACATCTATTTCTAATGTAGGGCTTGAGTAGTGATATGTGGAAGACTGGGTATATGCGCAGGGTTCCGGGCAAAGCCACTCTGTAGGCAACAGGAGACAGTCTTTTAAGGACCTTGTAAGGGCCGATAAACCTAGGCCCTAATTTGTGACTGGGTTGACGTAGACGAATATGTCGAGTAGAGACCCAAACACGTTCACCTACCGAAAAGGCATGAACAGAAGCTCTATGATAATCAGCAAACCTCTTGTATCTGGAGACAGCTGAACGTAACTGAGAGCAAATACGTTGACAATGAGTAGTGAGGTTAGTAACATGTCAGTCTGCAGCAGGAACCTCTGTGGACTGAGCAGAAAGAGGAAAGACACAAGGTTGATAACCTGCTGTGGCTTGAAATGGAGAACATTGTGTTCTTTGCCAGCTCAGCTAGGGGTAACAATTCAGACCAGTTGGTATGGAGAGTATTAACAAAAGTTCTGAGATAGGCTTTGAGATCTTGATTTACTCTCTCAGTCAGCTCATTAGTCTGAGGATGGTAGCCAGAAGACAAGGAAACAGTGGTTCCAATCAATTTGCATATTCAGTGCTGCGGAATATGATGGCGCTTCATAAATAAAGTATAATAATAAAAGGCTTTCCAAAAAGTAGAGATGAATTGTGGACCTCTGTCGGAAACAATATTCATGGGAATGCCATGTAGTCGTACCACATGTAACAGAAAAAGAGATGATAATTCTTGGGCAGATGGCAGGGGTGCAAAATGAGCCAATATGGAAAATCGGTCCACCACAACCCTGATAATCATATGATGGTCAGAAGGAGGGAGGTCCACAATTAAATCCATTGTTATGTGCATTCAAGGTTGTTTGGGAATGGACAACCGTTGGATAAGCCAGGAGGCAAGGATCTGGGAGTCTTATTGGCAGCACAAGTCATGCAGGCTTTCCATAATCCTGAGCATCAAACTTCATGGTAGGCCACCATACATGTTGGGAAAGAAGCTTAAAAGTTCTTGTCAAACCAGGATGCCCTGAAAGTTTACTATCATGAGCCCAGGATAGCACAGGGGTGTGTAGGTTCAGAGGTACAAAGAAGATATGGGGGAGGTTGAAGGATCCCTTTGGTTAAGACTGCTCCATCTCCAATCTCAGAGGCATCAACCTCAAAAGTGAACTGCAGGCAGGATCCGGATGGTGGAGTACAGGAGCAGAACAAAAGGCCTTTTCTCAGATGAGAGAAGGCATTTATGGCTTCAGGAGGGCAATTTTTGCAGTTCTTGTTCCGTTTAGTCAACTCAGTGAGTGGAGCAAACTATCTGGAAAAGTTCTTTATAAACTTGCGGTATAATAGAGTTGGTAGAGAACCCCAAGAACTCTATAGTTCCTTTAATGAAGTGGGTTTGAGACAATTCCAGAACTGCAGTGAGCTTAGAAGGATCCATGGCAAAAACCTCCTTCGAATTGATATAGCCAAGGAACTGGATCTGAACATTGATCGAAGTCACATTTCTCCAATTTTGCTACCAGAGAATTGTCTCTGAGGTGATAGAAGTACCGGTCTCACATGTTCATGATGCTCCTCAAGGGTGGAGGAGAAAATAAGGATATCAATCCAGGTAGACGATGACAGTGCAATTGAGGAGGTCATGGAAGACATCGTTGACAAATGCTTGAAAGACTGCAGGGGCATTACACAGCCCAAAAGGGCATTATGAGGTATTCTTAATGCCCTGACCTTGTGTTGAAGGCCACCTTCCATTCATGCCCTGGGAATATACAAATAAGATTGTATGCCCCACGTAGATCTAACTTAGTGGAAGTAGCGAGCATTTTGGAGCGAATCATAAAGTTCAGTGATTAAAGGAATAGGATATCAATTCTTGATAGCAATGTTGTTTAGGGCATCTGCAGTTGATACAGGGTCTGAGCCCACCATCCTTCTTACTGACGAAAAAAAAAGCCAGCCCCGGCAGGAAATGAGGGGAGGGTGAAAAAAAACCTTTAGCTAGGTTCTCTTGTGAATATAGTCCTCCATGGCCTTGGTTTCAGCTTTGGAGAGTGGATAAGTCCTCCCTTAAGGAAGCGGTGCTCCAGGAAAGAGGTCAATTTTGCAGTCGTAAGGGTGGTGGGGAGGCAGCACATCAGCTGCTTTCTTTTCAAACATCTGTAAAATCTGCTTATACTGAGGGAAGACTTGCAGGGTTCAGTAGACTGGCTATGGGGATGTGGTGTAGAGGAGTAACCTTAGCCAGGCAAGAGTGGAAGCAGGAAGTACCCCAGGAAGCCAACTGTTGCTCAGTCCAGTCGAAATGAGGGTTGTGTATATGAAGCCAAGGAAGACCAAGGATGACAGGCAGTGCTGGAGAATAAATGACATCAAACTGCAACTGTTTGGTATGAAGGACTCCCACAGTCAGGGTTAGGGGTGCAGATTCGAAATTGATTAACCCTGATCCAAGGGGAGCGCCACCCAGAGTAGTTATTTTGAGACATTGTTTTTTCTGCAGAAGAGGCAACCCTGCCTGAATTATAAAACGGGTGATCCAAGAAAATTTCCCAGCTGCCCCCCGGCGAATCAATAAAGGACTTCAGTGTGGACAGAATTTCTGAAGATAAGGAGAGGGTTAACAGGTACCAGGATTCGAGAGAAGATTGAGGGGATTTAGTAGTGACAACGCTTAGAGGTACTCCAGATTTTATCCTCTAAGCATTGGCTTCCCGGCAGGATATCACAGTTTTTAGCTGGTGTTAGAACTACAGTAGTAACACAGTCCTCAATCTCCTTCTTCTCTGTCTTTCAGATTCTGTGGGCTTGAGGGAGAAAGACCGGACAAGTAGGAGGACCAGGAAGGAAGGGTTTTACGAGTTCT
Source organism: Bombina bombina (assembly GCF_027579735.1). NCBI lineage: Eukaryota > Metazoa > Chordata > Amphibia > Anura > Bombinatoridae > Bombina > Bombina bombina. The sequence goes on along the minus strand of NC_069500.1, from coordinate 1,016,340,233 downwards.
GTCTCTCTGAGCTTGTCTCTCATGAAAGCTAAATCTAGACTGATACAAAGTGTTATGAATTCATTCAAGGGAAGAAGGAACATCACAAATAAGTAGCTCGTCCTTGATGCGTTCATGCAAACCCTCTCCTAAAGGTCGCCTTGAGAGCACTGCCATCCCAACTGGTCTCAAGTGCCAAGGTGCAGAAACTTTATGGCGTATTGTGCCACAGATCTATTGCTCTGGTGGAGATCCAAGGAGAGAGTACTCTGCAGCAGAAGCCCCAAACACAGAGGTCCCAAACACAGAAGATAAAGCAGAAATGAAGGCGATCAGCATCGCTCAGGAGTTGAAGCGCCTCTGTTCCAAAAGGGGGAGAGGACCCAGGCCTAGGCCTTGTCTTTAAATAAAGAAATGATAAAAGTGACCTTTGACTGATTGAGACTGAAGGTGTGAGGATCATTGCGAAAGTGCAAGACAAGCAGAGTTCAGCAACAGTATAGCAATCCAGCAGTTCAGGGGTTAAGCAGGCAGAGTGGTCAGACAAGCAGAGTTCAGCAACAATAAAAATAGTCCAGCATAAAATAATACAACACCCAGGAGCACACTAAGCAACACCTATACTGGGGCAGATAAGATAGTAAGTGAATGACCTTACATAGGCACAAGATTTGCGCCACAGGAGATCCGGACCGGCTTCAGAGGGGGAAAGATGTGCAGCGGTGATGTCATACCACGCACGCTCACCAGGAACCGCCGATCCCTGGCAACAGCCAGAGCAACAACCGACGTTTCCTTGGCAACAGTCAGAGTGGCAACGGCGTGACAAAGACCAATAAAAAAAATGAGAATTTATGCACAGTTAAATCTAGTATAAAACATTTGCTCTCTAAATCATATACTATTTGCAGAATGATACAGAGTCCTTCCTAGATATGTACAGAATTGGCAAGTTGAATTAGAACAAAGTATTGATCTAAAAATATAGCAAAATATATTCCAACGAACCGCAAAATCTTTAGTGTCAGCAAGGGTAGTGGAACAAAATTTAAATTTTTTGACTAGGTGGTACCTTGAATAATTGAATAGTAAGTTAGTAAACCAAGACTATATTTATACCAAAATTATGTTCAATGGTGCAAAGAATGCCATCTTAAAAAAATGGGAAGACACCTCTATCTCCCACAAAGAAAGAATGGATTAACAAGGTTAATTAATATATTATAAATAAATAATACTATTTTATGAAAAGTAACAAGTTAGAGAGTTATATGGAGGCAAAAGGAATTATGGAAAGTAACTTTTACCCTTTCCCTCAGAACCAACTAATACATTGCCAATATAACCCAAGAGGACAAGATAGGGAGGAGATATTGAGGCCTATCTGTCAAGCTCCGGATGGAGCTTGAGGGCCCGTGTTTCTGGCGAGTCTCTCAGACCGCTGCTCCAATAACCCTGTCCAGCCTGTTCTGATGAGGCGGAAAGGATTCGCCGCAATTCAACACCGATTGAGTACGATCGGGTTGATGACACCCTCCCTTCTGGCGGCCCCATTGGCCACGAGTCTGCAGGGGGCGGCGTTGCACCAGCAGCGTTGTGAGCTGCTGGTGCCAATGCTGAATTACAGAGAGCGTATTGCTCTCTGCATTCAGCGAGTCTTGCGGACCTGATCCGCAAGACAGGGAAAGTCACTTCAGGACACCAACATCTACAAATGGTGTGTTTTATAATTTTTATTTTATTATTGATCGTAAATCCGCACTTGCACTGTTGTGATTGTCATTAACAGTACTGAAATTTTAAAATATTGTTTTAAAAGGGGAGCCTATTGAAACTGAAAATGCCTACGTTATTGAACCTTGTAAACTAGAACAAGCATAGGTGACCATAATTTATAAAAGATATTAACTCTTTATGAACGAGTTTGGACTTAGCGTGCATGGAGGCGCCATTGCCTATAAAAAACCTGTTCACAAAGTTGCAATCTTGGTTTAAGGATCTTCTACAGGGCTAGATTACTAGTGGAGTGCAAATGTTTGAAACCGAGCGATTAAGTGTTTATCACGAGGGTTTGCGCTCGTCGAGCTTACCGCTCGTATTAGGAGTTGAAAATAAATAACTGCAGAACCTGTTGGCGCTGTGGAAAACTGTTGGCGCTCTACAAATACCTGATGATACCTGATGATAAATGTGATCGCTTGAGCGCAATAGCGATTTACTGATAGAATAATAATAATAATATTATTTTTGATAACAGAATATCAGTGATTATTTAGGCTCTCAGTCATTGAATTAAATATGGAGTAAGTATATTGTTTTCCCCTTTCAAATATATATTAGAAAAAAAATATTCTACCTACTCAACGCATAGACCTTTTATACATTTAATCTCACCTTTCATTCATTATCCAACTAGTTTTCTTTACTCTCTGAAAATTATTAAATAATGCAAGGCTTAGATAGTGAAAATCCTACATATATTAATGATTACCCAGCCAAATGACAAGGAATTTATAATAAATTACAAACCAGCATTTTTCCAACCTACAAGGAATTATGACTAAAAAATGTTCCTAAAATAAAGAAACTATTGTCATAAGTTTTCTATATATAGGAAGTAATTATTGTCATTTTAAAATTCTAATTTGTTAAATTGTTCCATATTTCCCAAAATATTTTGATTGTGGTATCTCATTATATTCCATGTGACTTAAGATTTACATTGCACAATCACATCATCTTAATCAGTTAGTCATTTTTGGACAGCTAAAAATTGTTGGCTGTCTATTTGGTATAATTGAAGCAGATGTGGTTTCTGCATAAGGCCCCAGAATAGAGCTTTAGTCAGCTTCAATACTACATTTTTGAAGACATAATTGCTTATGTCCATTTTAGACCTGACAGACAAGAGATTCATGTGTCTGATATAACACAAATCACAACAGACATTTATCTCTATTGTTCACAGACTTGCAGGTTAAGGGTATATATGTGTGTTCACTAATCTATTTGTATTGACTGTAGGTATTTACAGACCCTGTCTGTGCTGACATATGTTACACCAATTTAGCACTAATGGCTTGCTTCTGCATTGGGGGGCTGCCAAAAATCCACAGCAACACCTCAGGCAGCTATTTTCTTGTGAACCAGTCAAAGGGTAAAGTACTCCAGAAGCACTGCAGAAATTGGAATAATTACTCTTATCATATAGACATTTGGCCAATCACTGGCTCTTAAATAAAACATGCAGAGGTGACACTTCTGTAAATAAAAGGCCTATGAAAAGATGTCCCAGTCTTTTTTAAAACAATAACACTAGACCATATATTCTATTACAAATATCTGCAGTACATAAGTTCTGCATTCAAAATACATTTTTTAAACACATATTTAAGCTGTCATTTTATAACTTAATTGTTTTGCAATCCAGGGACAAACAACCTTCAAATTATTGCTTAGCTTATCTCCTTTGCTTTGGCCAGTCTGATAAAAATGAGTTTCATCAATGATAAAGCAAAATGTATAATGTTGCAGGGTTAGGGTTCTAGATCTTATGGGACAAACTCCAGCTTTATTGGGGCAGTAGAGAATCACAATTTCTAGAGTCAAATTGCAAAATAACTAATTCAAGTATGTTAAAAAAAATGTAATTGACTTGCCTATATAGCTTATCTCTAAAAACTGGCAAGCTACTAGCAATCTGCACAAATGGCTTGATCCTAGATAACTCAACAGGATGGAGTCAACCATCTTACTAAAGCTGTACTAGAAAAATGGATTATATTTGATGTATTGTAAGCAGAGCTTAAAATTTCTACTAGTCCAATAGTCCTGGACAAGTAAAGAAATTGCTATATTTAACACTGAGTGTACTAATAACCTTTTTCCCTATGGCTAGTAACTTTTAACCCCTGACAAGTAAGCCTGTATTTATTGGGCAGGGACGATGGATACCTGAATGGTAAGAATCCCTGTAAATCATTCAAACAAAGGATTATTACCCCCCCCCATTACTGCACCTTTTTTTGCACCAAACAGTATGAATGTTAAGCAATCATTAGATTTAATCAGTTTTCGGTCTAATGATTCAACAAACCAGCAAAGTTTGGATGAATTTGCATTTGCACAAAGCCCAAATGCACATCTCTAGTTCTTGGTTTCTTCTGATCAGCTATACTTAATAATACTAGTGTTTTAGCATAGAAGTAACTATGGGCCTGTCCAGATTGATATGAATTAATAGTGGACTTTCAAAACTAATATGTCTACGTGTTGTTTTGGATATGTCTAAATTGTAGAAACTGTATTTTACATGTTCTATATTTCTGCTATTTATTTATTATGATGGTTATAATAATATAAACTTTAATAAAATTTTAATATACAGTATCTTATAAAAAAATATATATTTGAAGGTAAGGTGAAAATCATATGCAAGTGGATAAACAAAACTATAAAAATTCAGCATTAACTGAAATGATGCCCATCATCACCTTTACCTATGTGGTATACATAGCCTGTTGGAATCTCTATAAGGGGAGACCAAATGCTCTGATCTCTAGAACATTTATCAGAAAAGATGATTCCCTGGGCTCCAGAAGTATTAAATACTACATAGACTGAAGTTGTTCCTCAACCAATTTCTCATCACAAATGTTGTTGTTATTGCTTGTCACAAATAATCCCCCTAACAGAATCCCTCTCCTGACAATAGAGCGACCACTGAAGAGGATTATGGAACTGGAAGGTAAATTCTTTGGAAGAAAATGAAACTTCATTGGTTTCATGTGCCCATTTATTGGATAGATATTTAAAGCAAACAGAGCCAAGTGACCCCCTACAGACAATACAGGGAGACCAAATTGTACCCCTCCCAGTAATACAGGGACCCAGCTCACATGCAAAGTGACCCCTTACAGAAAATACAGGGAGACCAGACTGTAACCCTCCCAGTAATACCGGGACCCAGCTCACATGCCAAGTGACCCCCTACAGACAATACAGAGAGACCAGACTGTACCCCTCCCCTCCCAGCTCACATGCCAAAAATTGGGAACAGCTGATGAGTTTACCTATTTTCTGTTTTATCTAGATTACCTTGTCTTCTGATAAAAATAAGAAAGAGTAGGAAGCTTAACATTATAGCGAGGAGCACCATCCTAGCCTAGTTGGAAATACAAGTATTCAGACTTCAACATTAATGTTTCACCAATTTCATGGCTAGCTGGTCAATTAGTAGAAAATAACCTTTCTGAGTGCAATTGAATTTAATGTGTGTCAAGATAGCTCGACTTCAGAGCTCTGTTAACTGGTATGCGAGACAAGAAATTTGCACCAAAACACATTTGGCTAGATTACGAGTTTTGTCGGTAACGCTATGCGGTGCTAACGAGCAGGTTATGCTCACCTACAGACAACGCTGGTATTACGGGTTTTAAAACCCGGCGTTACCCGCAGAAAAAGTGAGCAAAGAGCAAAATTTTGCTCCACATCTCACCTCAATACCAGCACTGCTTCGGTAGCGTAGAGTTGGGTTAAACGTGCTTGTGCAATGATTTCCCCATAGGAATCAATGGGCAGAGCCGGCTAAAAAAAAAACTACACATGCAAAAAAGCAGCGTTTAGCTCTTAATGCAGCAGCCCCATTGATTCCTATGGGGAAAGAAAATTTACGTTTACACCTAACACCCTAACATGAACCCCGAGTCTAAACACCCCTAATCTTACACTTATTAACCCCTAATCTGCCGCCCCCCGACATCACCAACACCTGCATAATATTATTAACCCCTAATCTGCCGCTCCGGACACCGCCGCCACCTACATTATACTTATGAACCCCTAATCTGATGCCCCCAACATCGCCTCAACCTACATTATATTTATTAACCCCTAATCTGCCGCCCCCAATGTCGCTGCAACCTAACTACACTTATTAACCTCTAATCTGCCGCCCCCAATGTCGCCGCCATTATAATAAAGTTATTAACCCCTAAACCTAAGTTTAACCCTAACCCTAACACCCCCCTAACTTAAATATAATTTAAATAAATTGAAATAAAATTACTACAATTAACTACATAATTCCTATTTAAAACTAAAAACTTACCTATAAAATAAAATCTAAGCTAGCTACAATATAACTAATAGTTACATTGTAGCTAGCTTAGGGTTTTATTTTATTTTTACAGGCAACTTTGTATTTATTTTAAACTAGGTACAATAGTTATTAAATAGTTATTAACTATTTAATAGCTACCTAGCTAAAATAAATATAAAAGTACCTGTAAAATAAAACTAACCTAAGTTACAATTACACCTAACACTACACTATAATTAAATTAATTACCTACATGAAATTAACATTAATTACAATAAAATAACTAAAGTACAAAAAAACCCCCCACTAAACTACAGAAAATAATAAAATAATTACAAGTTTTTAAAACTAATTACACCTAATCTAATCCCCCTAATAAAATAAAGAAGCCCCCCCAAAATAATAAAAATCCCTAAAAAATACTAAATTACAAATAGCCTTAAAAGGGCCTTTTGCGGGGCATTGCCCCAAAGTAATCAGCTCTTTTACCTGTAAAAAAAAAGACAATACCCCCCAACATTAAAACCCACCACCCACACACCCAACCCTACTCTAAAACCTACCAAATACCCCCTTAATAAAACCTAACACTAACCTCTTGAAGATCACCCTTCGGGCAGAAGTCTTCATCCAGACGGCATCTTCTATCTTCATCCATCCAGAGCGGAGCGGGTCAATCTTCAAGACATCCGACGTGGAGCATCCTCTTCTGTCTTCATCCGACGACTAAATGACGGTACCTTTAAGTGACGTCATCCAAGATGGCGTCCCTTCAATTCCAATGGCTGATAGAATTCTATCAGCACAATCGGAATTAAGGTAGAAAAAATCTTATTGGCTGATACAATCAGCCAATAGATTGAGCTTTGCATTCTCTTGGTTGTTCCAATCAGCCGTCTGGATGAAGACTTCTGCCCGTCTGGAGGACCTCTTCTTCCAGCTTGGATGAAGACTTCTGCCTGTCTGGAGGACCACTTCTGCCCGGTTGGGTGAAGACGTCTCAAGGTAGGGTGATCTTCAAGGGGTTAGTGTTAGTTTTATTAAGGGGGGATTGGGTGGGTTTTAGAGTAGGGTTGGGTGTGTGGGTTTTAATGTTGGGGGTGGGTATTGTATTTTATTTTTACAGGTAAAAGAGCTGATTACTTTGGGGCAATGCCCTGCAAAAGGCCCTTTTAAGGGCTATTGGTAATTTAGTGTAGGTAGGGCTTTTTATTATTTTGGAGGGCTTTTTTTTATTTTATTAGGGGGATTAGATTAGGTGTAATTAGTTTAAAAAACGTGTAATTATTTTATTATTGTCTGTAATTTAGTGGTTTTTTTTTAGTACTTTAGTTTATTTTATTTTATTGTAATTAATTTAATTTAATGTAGGGAATTAATTTTATTATAGTGTAGTGTTAGGTGTAATTGTAACGTAGGTTAGGTTTCATTTTACAGGTACTTTTGTATTTATTTTAGCTAGGTAGCTATTAAACAGTTAATAGAAATACCTGTTACACTATGCAAGCGTAACTCTAGGGGGCGCTAGAAGAAATATATAATTTAAAAAAAGGCCAACCAAAGCCTAATATAAATATATTACAACAATCTGTAGGGTAATACTGAAGTTTAGTAAAAACAATAAATACACTATAAATATAATATACAATAATCAAATAATAATGTATAAAGACAAAAAAATAATAATGATAATTACAGAAAAAATGAGACCATGGACAATCATCAAATGTGATGTGATGAGATCAATATAAACAGAAAATGCAGCGGGGAAACAATATATAATAAATAAATGGTATTAAGTCTCTAATAAGTTCTTATCTGTATATGATATTGATGCTCAGATAGTCCCAAGATTAAGAGGGTACTTCAGATGTATATTAGTCCTCCTGGGTAACGCATATATTGGATTCTCCCTTAGATCCAGAAGTCAGCTCCTTATCACAAAACCAGTCTGGGTAAATACTCTCTCTGTGCAAAAGAAAATCACAAAGACAAGGGCGCCCTCCTCGTGTGATATAGTTTGGACAAATGTAAAATAGGTGAATACAGATTTTATACTCACAAGTAAAGCAGCACTCTGTTGTGCTTATAGAGCAGACTGGGAGTTCACAGTGTCCCAGTTCACTGACCAAGGCAGTGCAGCAAATCACTCCAGGGTAGGTTTCAATCAAGCTCAGAGTCTCAGCGAAGAGTTAAAATACCATAGTTTAATGGTGCAATAAAATACAATATAAAATGTCACAAATGTGACCGTAACAATGGATAAACAAGCAACGCGTTTCTCAGATCTCTGTCTGTTTCCTCAGGCTTCTATCCAAAGACTGAGAGCCATGGCTTATAAATGCTAAATGACCACTCTAAGAGTGTAAGATAACCACACCTATTCAGGTGTGGAAGTGAACCTGCCTCCTCAGGTGTGAGAGTGCACACCTGTTTCAATCAGACCATAGTTAGAATACAATGATTTAAACCATTTCCAAATAATTCACATTATACTAAAAAACAAACAAGTACTGTACAAATTGGTTAATAAAGGATGTAAAAACAACAACCATAGCCTAACATTATCTTATGGTGGATATCATGTCAGCATCATATGTTATAGGATATTATTATGGTACTCTAAAATAGTAACATTAAAAAATTGTTCCCCATCCTTTTAAAAAGAAATATACACACACATACATAATATTCTAATTCTTGGTGTTCATACCAAATATCTTTGTATGTTGTCAGTTAGTCTAAATAAGTTAAAGTTTTATTAAAGCACCTATTGATGTTAACAGCCTTTGGTCAAATGTGTATAAGCAACATTATCTATAGGAGAGAACCCTTTATATTATGCAGGCCTTATTGAATCTATATATATATATTTTACAATATTTGGAAATACACTAGATATTTTGATTCAATATTTCATGATCCACTATAAATCCCTATCCAGGTGGCATATAAGCTGATGACATAGAATGTGGGGCGAAAAAATGTTTTGTTTTGCGTCTTAGTTGTGTAACCACATCGGTATTGAAAGCAGGGGTTATCGTGGACGCAAGCAAGGGAATGACATATATTAAACGTATGCCCAATGTGTAAATACCGTACATATATTGTACAAATCAGACATTACCTTCTTATAGTGCCTTATTTGTCTTACACTGAATGTTAAATAACCAATGCTAAGGACGAAAACCAGAAGTTACTTCCGGGTACGTCATACATTACACCGCATCTGAAACCCAATCAGATTTGGGTATTAGCGGAGATATACTAACTCAATCGATCTTGGTAAAATATGGGTAGAGTCCACGTGTATAGTTATGGAACTGTTGTCCCTTGCATAATAATAACTACAAACCATATGTGTATATATATATATACATCTATGATACAGATATATGATTACAGAAGATGATAATATAACATAATTTAAATGGGTAGATAATATATAAAATGAACTGTGATAGTAACTGAAAAGTAAAAGCTCATTAATATAATACCATAAAACTAGTGTGAAAAAATGTTAATACCGTTGGCCATAATAACTAAAATAAAAGCAAAGGGAAACCTACTGGATCTATAAATTTGGTACTCTCTTTCCCACAGGATGTATTTTTGTACATCTTACTGTGGATTATCAGGTCATCATCTTTTTTCCATGCAACACTATAACTGTTTAATAGTATACAGGCATTATCAGAGGTGTATATATTGACTTGATAGTTATTCATTTATTCTTCTCCACTTTGTATATCACAGTACACACACATATATATATATATATATATATATATATATATATATATATATATATATATTATACACTACACATATTGACTTTATAGTCATTCATTTATTCTTCTCCACTTTATATATCACAGTACATATATATATTATACACCACATAAGGATGATCACATTATAGTCATGATTGATATAATACACAATCATTTAGGGCACATGTGATGTGTATATATATATATATATATATATATATATATTTATATATATATATATATATATATATATGTATTCATGTATGTGTATGTATATCTATATATACCACTTCAAGATATAGGTTTATTATACCAACATAGGATATACCGGTTTAATATATGTAATACACCCATATAATTATGGATTTCTGAATATATATGCTGCACATTAGAAAACATATACACTGTTCACTATATATCTTTATGATATAGTTATTGTATCATTTTAGTTATGTCTGCATGCACAATATACACCTCAACATTATCTCTAACACACTAAACAATATTGTTACTACTGTATTTCTATACCATTTTATTTTTGCATATTAAACATATTGTATTACAACCTTGTTTTACACATTAGAGTAGGTTAATAGATATTCACCAAGTACACTTATCTATTGTTTAATACAGGCAGTCCCCGGGTTACAGACATCCGACTTAAGTACAACTCGTACTTACAAACTGAGGCCTAGATTTGAAGTTTGGCGTTAGCCGTGAAAACCAGCGTTAGAGGCTCCTAACGCTGGTTTTAGTCTAACTCTGGTATTTGGAGTCACTCAAAAAAGGGTCTAACGCTCACTTTTCAGCCGCAACTTTTCCATACCGCAGATCCCCTTACGTAAATTGCGTATCCTATCTTTTCAATGGGATTTTTCTAAATCCGGTATTTAGAGTCGTGTCTGAAGTGAGCGTTAGAAATCTAACAACAAAACTCCAGCCGCAGGAAAAAAGTCAGTAGTTAAGAGCTTTCTGGGCTAACGCCGGTTTATCAAGCTCTTAACTACTGTACTCTAAAGTACACTAACACCCATAAAACTACCTATGTACCCCTAAACCCGAGGGTCCCCCCCACATCGCCGCCACTCGATTAAATTTTTTAACCCCTAATCTGCCGACCGCCAACTACGTTATCCTTATGTACCCCTAATCTGCTGCCCCTAACACCGCCGACCCCTATATTATATTTATTAACCCCTAATCTGCCCCCCTCAATGTCGCCTCCACCTGCCTACACTTATTAACCCCTAATCTGCCGAGCGGACCGCACCGCTACTATAATAAAGTTATTAACCCCTAATCGCCCTCACTAACCCTATAATAAATAGTATTAACCCCTAATCTGCCCTCCCTAACATCGCCGACACCTAACTTCAATTATTAACCCCTAATCTGCCGACTGGGAGCTCACCGCTATTCTAATAAATGTATTAACCCCTAAAGCTAAGTCTAACCCTAACACTAACACCCCCCTAAATTAAATATAATTTTAATCTAACAAAATTAATTAACTCTTATTAAATAAATTAATCCTATTCAAAGCTAAATACTTACCTGTAAAATAAATCCTAATATAGCTACAATATAAATTATAATTACATTGTAGCTATTTTAGGATTAATATTTATTTTACAGGCAACTTTGTAATTATTTTAACCAGGTACAATAGCTATTAAATAGTTAAGGAAACTATTTAATAGTTACCTAGTTAAAATAATTACAAAATTACTTGTAAAATAAATCCTAACCTAAGTTACAATTAAACCTAACACTATACTATCATTAAATTAATTAAATAAAATAACTACAATTACCTACAATTAAACCTAACACTACACTATCAATAAATTAATTAAATACAATATCTACAAATAACTACAATGAAATAAACTAACTAAAGTACAAAAAATAAAAAGAACTAAGTTACAAAAAGTAAAAAAATATCTACAAACATAAGAAAAATATTACAACAATTTTAAACTAATTACACCTACTCTAAGCCCCCTAATAAAACAACAAAGCCCCCCAAAATAAAAAATGCCCTACCCTATTCTAAATTACTAAAGTTAAAAGCTCTTTTACCTTACCAGCCCTGAACAGGGCCCTTTGCGGGGCATGCCCCAAGAAGTTCAGCTCTTTTGCCTGTAAAAAAAACATACAATACCCCCCCCCCCCAACATTACAACCCACCACCCACATACCCCTAATCTAACCCAAACCCCCCTTAAATAAACCTAACACTAAGCCCCTGAAGTTCTTCCTACCTTATCTTCACCATACCAGGTTCACCGATCCGTCCTGAAGAGCTCCTCCGATGTCCTGATCCAAGCCCAAGCGGGGGCTGAAGATGTCCATGATCCGGTAGAAGTCTTCATCCAAGCGGGGCAGAAGAGGTCTTCCATCCGATTGAAGTCTTCATCCAAGCGGGGCAGAAGAGGTCTTCCATCCGATTGAAGTCTTCATCCAGGCGGCATCTTCTATCGACATCCATCTGGAGCGGAGCGGCAGCATCCTGAAGACCTCCGACGCGGAACATCCATCCTGGCCAACGACTGAACGACGAATGACGTTTCCTTTAAATGACGTCATCCAAGATGGCGTCCCTCGAATTCCGATTGGCTGATAGGATTCTATCAGCCAATCGGAATTAAGGTAGGAATATTCTGATTGGCTGATGGAATCAGCCAATCAGATTTAGCTCGCATTCTATTGGCTGATCGGAAAAGCCAATAGAATGCAAGCTCAATCTGATTGACTGACTGGATCAGCCAATCGGATTGAACTTGATTCTGATTGGCTGATTCCATCAGCCAATCAGAATATTCCTACCTTAATTCCGATTGGCTGATAGAATCCTATCAGCCAATCGGAATTCGAGGGACGCCATCTTGGATGACGTCAATTAAAGGAACCGTCATTCGTCGTTCAGTCATTGGCCAGGATGGATGTTCCGCGTCGGAGGTCTTCAGGATGCTGCCGCTCCGCTCCAGATGGATGTCGATAGAAGATGCCGCCTGGATGAAGACTTCAATTGGATGGAAGATCTCTTCTGCCCCGCTTGGATGAAGACTTCAATCGGATGGAAGACCTCTTCGGCCCCGCTTGGATGAAGACTTCTACCGGATCATGGACATCTTCAGCCCCCCGCTTGGGCTTGGATCAGGACATCGGAGGAGCTCTTCAGGATGTTAGTATTATGTCCACAACACTGGATGCCAGAGTATTTCCTGTATGCGGCAATCCGTTAGAGCCTGAGTGTCAGGAATATTAAAGTCATATGTATATATGTAGATGCTCAGTCAGGAATGCCGTAGGAATCTTACCCTCCGCTGATCCACTGATCCGGTGGGATGCCTGGGCACGCTGCTGTACTTCCTCACGGATGGGCAATGGTAGCCCCCCCGGGCAGGTGCAGTATGCGTGTCCTTCTTGGCGTGTATCGATATCCGGCTTCGTCGAGTGTACTTCCTGATACGTCACTACTTGGCGTGCGGTGGCTCTTAGTCGATGATCTCACATAGGCAGGTGAGAAAACAGGAATTATAACCAGGATCCAGGTTAGGGCAGCAGCTACGAGCAGCAAGTCAAAGCGGTAAGTCCAGCCGCTGATAAGCAAAAAACAAAGAAGTAGTACGCTGGCTCAGAAGTAAATTTTGCTGGAACATCAAAAGTTTATTTATCAGACCAAACAGTAAACGTATAGGTCACAGTCAGGAACGCCTAATATATACACAGTCAGGAACGTTTAATATATGTCATTCACTTGCTTGCGTCCACGATATGTGTGTATGTGTGTGTATATTTTTTTAAAAAGGATGGGGAACAATTTTTTAATGTTACTATTTTAGAGTACCATAATAATATCCTATAACATATGATGCTGACATGATATCCACCATAAGATAATGTTAGGCTATGGTTGTTGTTTTTACATCCTTTATTAACCAATTTGTACAGTACTTGTTTGTTTTTTAGTATAATGTGAATTATTTGGAAATGGTTTAAATCATTGTATTCTAACTATGGTCTGATTGAAACAGGTGTGCACTCTCACACCTGAGGAGGCAGGTTCACTTCCACACCTGAATAGGTGTGGTTATCTTACACTCTTAGAGTGGTCATTTAGCATTTATAAGTCATGGCTCTCAGTCTTTGGATAGAAGCCTGAGGAAACAGACAGAGATCTGAGAAACGCGTTGCTTGTTTATCCATTGTTACGGTCACATTTGTGACATTTTATATTGTATTTTACTGCACCATTAAACTATGGTATTTTAACTCTTTGCTGAGAGCCTGAGCTTGATTGAAATCTACCCTGGAGGGATTTATTGCACTGCCTTGGTCAGTGAACACTGTGAACTCCCAGTCTGCCTCTATAAGCACAACAGAGTGCTGCTTTACTTGTGAGTATAAAATCTGTATTCACTTTTTTTACATTTGTCCAAACTGTATCACACAAGGAGGCGCCCTTGTCTTTGTGATTTTCTTTGCACAGAGAGAATTAAATAGTTAATAACTATTTAATAACTATTGTACCTAGTTAAAATAATAAAAAGTTGCCTGTAAAATAAAAATAAACCCTAAGCTAGCTACAATGTAACTATTAGTTATAATCGGCTAGATTACAAGTTTTGTCGGTAAAGACTAGCGTTACTAAAGCTCCTTTTTTTTCCTGCGCTCACTTAAACAACGCTGGTATTACAAGTTTTCTGAATGGCTGCGTTAGCCTCAGAAAAGTGAGCGTTGAGCAAATTTAGCGCCACTTCTACCTATAATACCAGCGTTGCTTGCGGTAGCGGTAAGCTGGCAAAACGTGCTTGTGCACGATTTCCCCATAGGAAACAATGGGGCAGAATCGGCTGAAAAAAACCCTGCAAAAAAGCAGCGTTCAGCTCCTAACGCACCCCCATTGTTTCCTATGGGAAAACACTTTCTAAGTCTACACCTAACACCCTAACATGAACCCCGAGTCTAAACACCCCTAACCATACACTTATTAACCCCTAATCTGCTGCCCCCGACATCGCCGACACCTGCATAATATTATTAACCCCTAATCTGCCACTCCGTAAACCGTAGTTAAAATAATTACAAAATTACCTGTAAAATAAATCCTAACCTAAGTTACAAGTACACGTAACACTACACTATCAATAAATTAATTAAATAAATTAACTACAATTATCTAAAATAAAATACAATTAAATAAACTAAACTATAGTACAAAAAAACCCCCACTAAATTACAAAAAAAATAAAAAAAATATTACAAGAAGTTTAATCTAATTACACCTAATCTAATCCCCTTAATAAAATAAAAAAGCCCCCAAAATAATAAAAATTCCCTATCCTAAACTAAATTACAAATAGCCCTTAAAATGGCCTTTTGTGGGGCATTGCCCCAAGTAACCAGCTCTTTTACCTGTAAAAAAAGAAATACAATACCCCCCCCAAAATTACAACCCACCACCCACACACCCCTACTTTAAAACCCACCCGATCCCCCCTTAAAAAAACCTAACACTACCCCATTGAAGATCACCCTACCTTGAGCTGTCTTCAGCCACCCGGGCACCGATGGGGCAGAAGAGGACATCCGGACTGGCACAAGTCTTCATCCGATCCGGCCAGAAGTCTTCATCCAATCAGGGAAGAAGAGGTCCTTCATCCAGCAGAAGTCTTCATCCAAGCGGCATCTTCTATCTTCATCCATCCGGCGTGGAGCGGGTCCATCTTCAAGACATCCGACGCAGAGCATCCTCTTCTTTCCGACGACTAACAACGAATGAAGGTTCCTTTAAATGACGTCATCCAAGATGGCGTCCCTCGAATTCCGATTGGCTGATAGGATTCTATCTGCCAATCGGAATTAAGGTAGGGAAAATCCGATTGGTTGATTTAATCAGCCAATCGGATTAAAGTTCAATCCGACTGGCTGATTGGATCAGCCAATAGATTTGACCTTGCATTCTATTGGCTGATCCAATCAGCCAATCGGATTGAACTTCAATCCGATTGGCTGATTAAATCAACCAATCAGATTTTTCCTACCTTAATTCCGATTGGTTGATAGAATCTTGGATGATGTCATTTAAAGGAACCTTCATTCGTCGTTAGTCATCGTAAAGAAGACGATGCTCCGCGTCGGATGTCTTGAAGATGGACCCACTCTGCGCCAGATGGATGAAGCTAGAAGATGCCACTTGGATGAAGACTTCTGCTGGATGGAGGATCTCTTCTGCCCCGATCGGATGAAGACTTCTGGCCGGATCGGATGAAGACTTGTGCCGGTCCGGATGTCCTCTTCTGCCCCATCGGTGCCCGGCTGGCTGAAGACGACTCAAGGTAGGGTGGTCTTCAATGGGGTTGTGTTAGGTTTTTTTATGGGGGGGATCGGGTGGGTTTTAGTGTAGGGGTGTGTGAGTGGTGGGTTGTAATGTTGGGGGGGGAATTGTATTTCTTTTTTTTACAGGTAAAAGAGCTGGTTACTTTGGGGCAAAAGGCCCTTTTAAGGGCTATTTGTAATTTAGTTGAGGATAGGGAATTTTATTATTTTGGGGGGCTTTTTTATTTTATTAGGGGGATTAGATTAGGTGTAATTAGATTACATTTCTTGTAATATTTTTTTATTTTTTGTAATTTAGTGTTTGTTTTTTTTTGTACTATAGTTTCGTTTATTTAATTGTATTTTATTTTAGATAATTGTAGTTAATTTATTTAATTAATTTATTGATAGTGTAGTGTTAGGTGTATTTGTAACTTAGGTTAGGATTTATTTTACAGGTAATTTTGTAATTATTTTAACTAGGTAGCTATTAAATAGTTATAACTATTTAATAGCTATTGTACCTAGTTAAAATAAATACAAAGTTGGCTGTAAAATAAATATAAATCCTAAAATAGCTACAATGTAATTATTAGTTAGATTGTAGCTATCTTATGGTTTATTTTATAGGTAAGTATTTATTTTTAAATATGAATAATTTATTTAATTATAGTAATTTTATTCAGATTGATTAAAAATAGATTTAAGTTAGGGGGGTGTTAGGGTTAGGGTTAGACTTAGGTTTAGGGGTTAATACATTTAATATAGTAGTGGCGACGTTGGGGGTGGCAGATTAGGGGTTAATAAGTGTAGGTAGGTGGCGGCGAGGTTGGGGGCGGCAGATTAGGGGTTAATAAATATAATGTAGGTGTCGGCGATGTTAGGGGCAGCAGATTAGGGTTTCATAGGTATAATGTAGGTGGCGGCGATGTCCGGTCAGCAGATTAGGGGTTAATAATTGTAAGATTAGGGGTGTTTAGACTCAGGGTTCATGTTAGGGTGTTAGGTGTAGACATAACTTTTGTTTCCCAATAGGAATCAATGGGGCTGCGTTAGAAGCTGAACGCTGCTTTTTTGCAGGTGTTTGGGGTTTTTTTCAGCCGATTCTGCCCCATTGATTCCTATGGGGAAATCGTGCATGAGCACGTTTTGACAGCTCAGCGCTACCATAAGCAACGCTGGTATTGAGGTGAGATGTGGAGCTAAATTTTGTTCTACGCTCACTTTTTTGCGGATAACGCCGGGTTTAAAAAACCTGTAATACCAGTGTTGTCTTAAGTAAGCGTTGAGAAAAAACTGCTCGTTAGCACCGCACCCCTGTTACCGCAAAACTCGTAATATCAGTGTTTGTTTCTAGGCAGTTCTGTGCTACCTTAGCTTTGTCTTTACATGGCTTGAAACCCAGGGTGTTGACTTAACTTAAACAATGAGCCAAAATCCAAAATATTGTTTACAAAAATTTGGATTTTCTCTTTTTTCTAGACTCCACCCACTGCAAGACTGTCCAACCTAAAGTTACCATTAATGATTGGCCCGTCCACTCTGAACCCTCCCCCCATTGCAAGGCCACAGTCAAAACTGATTCCTTACAACTGACCGGCCCACATCCTGACCGCCCTCCACCATAGACCACACCACCAGATGCCCCCCTGAAAGCCTGGGACCTTTCCTAAACCCACACCCAGACTAATTCTTAGCAAAAATGTTATTGTAAAAAAAACACTAAAAAAAAATACTGTAAAAAACACATTACTGAAAAAAATGGCTGTGAAAACACTGCTCTTGCAAGATAAAGTACACAAAACTCCTAAAAAGATATATACTCCCTACAAAATACACTTAAAAGACCCAAAACAGAAAAAAAAACAAAAAATACTTACTGTCCATGTTCCTAATTTTGTAGAGCGCTACTGGCAGTTACTTTCTTTCTATAAGCTGATATTCAAAGAGCTGCAAATATGGATAGCCCTTGATCCTAGTTGAATTGAAAATGTATATCAACCAAAAGAATGACGTTTTATCATATTGGTTAATTTGAAGCTTCAGTAGGAATGACTTTTTGGTTGCTTTAAACAGTTAGAACAGTTTAAACAGCAAGATGAGGACCCCACACAGATCAATATGCTGAACACAAAAGTGTATTATTATTTTCTTTGATTTAGAAAGCTGTCAAATTCTGAAGCATTAGAAATACAGGATTTTAGCACAGTGTTAATACTTAAAGGGACACTGAACCCAAATTTTTTCTTTTGTGATTCAGATAGAGCATGCCATTTTAAGCAACTTTCTAATTTACTCCTATTATCAATTTTTCTTCATTCTATTGGTATCTTTATTTGAAATGCAAGAATGTAAGTTTAGATGCCGGCCCATTTTTGGTGAACAACCTAGGTTGTCCTTGCTGATTGGTGGATAAATTCATCCACCAATCAAAAACTGCTGTCCAGAATTCTGAACCAAACCCCAAAAAAGTTTAGATGCCTTCTTTTTCAAATAAAGATAGCAAGAGAACGAAGAAAAATTGATAATAGGAGTAAATTAGAAAGTTGCTTAAAATTGCCTGCTCTATCTAAATCACGAAAGAAAAAAGTTGGGTTCAGTGTCCCTTTAATAATAAAGTAGTAGTTTTAGATGAGTTTGTGATGCAATATTGGGCCATGTTGCACTTAATTAGTGGTTAAAGGAATATGGTACACAACAAACAATTTCTATAATCTACATGAAAGAGTACGTCCTACAAACATTTGTTGGTTGCAGGTGCGTATTTTGACCTAGGCAAATAAGGTACTTGCCTAGGGCAGCAGATTGGGGGCAGCACTTTTTGAATCTTTGTTGGGAGCCGCAGCTAACTTAACTAGCAGACTGTATACTGTATATATAAATAAATATTATTACTGCTCACATGTAAACTGTGTAAACATTTGCCAATTCAACCCTGAGAGTTTACAAGCCATGGTGAACATTTACTTTGGAAATGCCATAAAAAATAAGTTCATGTTACCCCTGAACAAAAAATATTATGTCCTAAAAGGCCTAAAAGCTTGGGGAGGAGCAGCAGAATTTTGAGTGCCTAGGGGAGCACAAAATTTAAATACACCAATGGTTGGTTATAAGTAAAATAAGCATTTGTAACTATCAGCTATTTAGTAAAAATGATTTTACTATATTTTCATGTACGTGTATTTGTTATTTACTTACTTATTGTATTAATAACTGCAGTCATTTTTCATTGTTCCTTGTTGATATTGGTTACTCTAATATATCATTCATTTTCAAACATTCACTTTTGAAAAACAAAAGAACAATTTGTATAAGTTTTAGTTTACAATGATCATATTTCACATTTGGAATAAAACATGAAACAGATTAGCGCCCATCTTTCAAATTACCACCCAACAGTGCTTAGAGAACATTGATTTAGTGAATATTGCATTACTCATGGAAATTACAACATGATGTCATGTACTATGACTATATCTGAAGTTCACAACAGGAAAATGCCAGCTCAGTTAACATTTTACTTTTCCAGACCATGAAATGCGAAGCCGCCAGTACTAACAGTCTTGCTCATAATTGTCACCTTTAAACTCAGTTTTATTGTGATAGAAACCAAAAGCACAAAAATAGAATTTGGGGCTTTGCATCTGGTTTATTGAGTGGCTGTGATGTGACAAGCATATGGCTGCATTTATTGGCAACACTAGGGTACCGTTTACTAGCAGTAATTAGTGAGGAAGGTTCTAGCTAATTAAAAGTGGCATTTTTTTGTTTTTAGGTTCCAAAATATTCTAAATATTTGGTCATTAAAAAATGGGTTTACTATTGTATTATATTATAATACAAGTTTAACATTCAAAATATTTACAAAGCAGCCAATCATATAAGATACTGTTTTCTGGGAATTAATGAAAATGGAATTTGATACAATTTTTCTATCAATCCACTCTTATTGAAAAGTATTCTAATCTTCAGAAATAAAGAAGATGTTGATTAATGTAGCAGATAGTGATTCAATTAAGATTTGTATAAACTACTTTATTTTTATTACAATAACAAATATCTATACATGTGCAAACCATACATATATAGTTTTAAAGAGCTAAGAAAAGCCCCTGTTTCAATCGGTGTGAATTTGTACATAAGAACATTGTACATCAGCTCACGTTCGTTTGTTTTTTTTATTAATGTTTTTATTTTTTCATTTCAAAGTAATCACAAGGATTTTCCCAGATATTCACTAAAGCAAAGTATATTTGACCAAGATGAAGCAAAACATAGTAGAATCGATAAGTGCTTTATGTTTCAGCACCGTTTTTTTATTTACTCATTAATATCAATTCACGACATGTGCAAAAAATGTATACAAGTAATAGGTTTATATATTTTTAAGGAATTTTTGAATGATACATTTAAACATCCCAACACTTCATTGTTTTAGACTGATGCATTTAACCCCTTTGCTACTGGAAATTTACATTTTTAGCATTTTTGCTATACCTCCATTTAAACAGAAATAGAGCCTTGTTTTGTTTTTTTATTTACTTATCAAATCTATATATTTTGTTTAAAGGGACATGAAATCAAAAATATTTATTTCATGACTTAGATAGAACATACAATTTTAAACAACTTTCCTTTATTCTCTTGGTATCATTTGTTGAAGAAGCAGAAATGCACTACTGGTTTCTAACTGAACACATGGGTGAGCCAATGACAATTGGTATATATATATATTATTAATGTCTAATTATGACTTTACTGTCTCTTTAAGTAGACAACCTAAGATATTGATCTAGGCCCATTTTGGTATATTTCATGTCACCATTTTGCGACCAAGTGCAATAAAAAAAAAAATCATACATTTTTCACAAACTTTGGGTTTGTCACTGAAACTTTTTATATACCGCTTGTGTAGTCATAATACAAATGGTTATAAAAGATTGTCTGGGATCCTTTTTAGAAAATATAGAAATAGCAGACATGAATGGCTAATTGCAGCTGCGCACCTCACTTATGAAATTCCCGGCAGTGAAGGGGTTAATTATTTCACTGGTAAGAGTAATAGTATTGTAATGTAGGGGTCACCCTCCCACCTGATACTTCCCACTTCCCTGATTCCTACCTGATCCTTCCCAAACAACTCTCCCCAGCCCCACACAAACAATTCTCACCAGCATCTTAGGTACTGGCAGATAGTATGCCAGTATGCAGTTTAGGGCTTTTTTTCCCTGAAGTGTAGAGATCCCTTCTCAACCCTCTCACCTTCCTCAAGCCACCGAATACAGTAGTGGTAAGTAATTTATTAGACATGAAGTTGAAGTGGCAAGTGATTTGTTCCACATGGAGATAAAGTGGCAACTGATTGGTTAGACATGGAGCTGAAGTGCCAAATGATTTGTTCCACATGGAGCTGAAATGGCAAGTGATTTGTTGGACTTGCTGCTTATATATTTATTCATAGTTTTAAATGTGGCATATTACCTTAATTTTGTATAACAACCACAAAATGCTGTATTATAAATGCAGACCACAACAATAATCTAATTACTTTAGTATATAATTGCAGTTATGTAGCAGCATATTATAACATGCTAAAGGGTTCTTTTATTATTTATATCAGACATAAATAGTTTAACTTAAAGGGACACTCAATCTTGCACGTGCAAGAATAAGTGTGTATGCATTTGTGAATGGCTGATGGCTGTCACATGGTACGTGTATGCATTTGTGAATGGCTGATGGCTGTCACATGGTACAGGGGGAGTGGAAAAAGACAAAACTTTTAAAATTGTCAGAAAAAAATCTACTACTCATTTGAAGTTCAGACTAAGTGCTATTGCATTGTCTTGTTATCTTGCATTTGTGGATTATGCAAATCTACTGTGTTGACTGGTCCTTTAAAGGGCCAGTAAACACAGTAGATTTGCAAAATCAACAAATGCAAGATGACAAGACAATGCAATAGCATTGACTCTGAATTTCAAATGAGTAGTAGATTCTTTTCTAACACATTTCAAAGTTATGAATATTTCCACTCCCCCTGTACCATGTGATAGCAATCAGCCAATCACAAATGCATATACGTATAGTCTGTGAGTTCTTGCACATGCTCAGTAGGAGCTGGTGACTCAAAAATGTGTAAATATAAAAGACTGTGCACATTTTTTTTAATGGAAGTAAATTGGAAAGTTGTTTAAAATTACATGTTGTATCTGAATCATGAAAATGTAATAAAACCTGAGTGTCCCTTTAACTAGTAATGCTAGTCAGTGATGTGTTTTCACCAGTTCACATACTAATACAAATAACCCCCTTTGTTTTTTACTCAGAAGAAAAAGATGAGAAAATCATATCACATTACATCACATATAACATTTGAAGTAACTTATATATATTTTTTAAAACAAAAAAAGCTTTCTTAGATTTCTTAATGCTCCCTCTTTGTATCTGTGACAGAGAGGTACTAAAATTTTAATTTTCCATTTTTATCTCTTAGGGTCTGATATTCCAAATGTTGCCGGCATGGGGCAAGATTACATATGTGGCGTCTCCCGCAAAAGCCGGTGTCGCTAGTTTTTAGTCGGGTATTGCAATCACATATACGGCGCTGCATATAAATGCGGTGCGTATATTTCACCTGTCGCCCGCTGATTTTACTCCCATAAACTAACAAAACCGCGTTGCAAATCGGTATCACATATTCAGTGCAAGGACTTACACTGCGAAAATGGTGAAATTTTACTCCATTTTCACCTCACCACACATAGGCAGGTACAGCAAGCCTTGCACTGAAAATGTGAGCAACGTAATTCCCTGGAATTATTTTCCAACTCCTAACGCTTTGCATTAGGTGTCTGATTTTATTCTAACAGCGAGCGACGGGTAAAATATATGCGATCAAGTGTAGTGTAAGGTCGGGTTACCATAGTAACCTATTAATGATTTAAAAATCCGGCATTGGGTAGAAGCGTTAACACAACGCTAACTTACACCTACATGAAAAGAGCGACTGCTCGCAAAGCGGAAACCTTTTCAATGGAAACCTGGTACTAAAATGGAGCCGTAAATTACTTTTAGCTGTTGGCCACTTCGCTAGCTTACGGCTTCATTTTTAACGGCTCAATAGAAGTGAGCCCTAATAGTTCCATGTCTTATAAACAAATAGCAACATTTGGTCTTTCTTTTCAAGACAACAAAAAAGACACTGAATCTAAAACTGTTTTGTTGCACATGATATAGCATATTTTAATATAAAATGTTTAATTACATATAGCAAGAAAACTTTGCAGTATATTTTATAATTGATTTTACCCCCTTTCATTTTAAGTAAACTCTGAAAATTGTGGGTTTTCCAGGTCTGGAAGTATAAATTGCAAACTTCACAAGCCTAACCTATAAACATATACTGTATGTCCATTAAACTCCAATAAATCCCTATTTGGCCTCAACAGAGATGATAATATAATGAACGGCAAAACAATGAAGATTTTACTAACAAAATGACAGTGGTACACTGGGCATAATCTAGTAACAAGTCCAGATTGGCTCCTCCAAATAAGGATGGGTTGACTTTGGCTGTTAAAACAACTGCAGCAAAGAAGAAAATGTGTTAATGCGTTCAAAAAATATTTAAACTCACCAAATATGGTAATTTATTACAAAATGTTGTAATTAGGAAGTATTTACTGTCCCTTTAAAAAAATGTTCCTATGTTGTATAAACCTACTTTTGTGCTCATTTCCATAGCGGTTTAAACCAGTCCACCAAAGTGTAGGGATTTCCCCTATCAACTATTGACAATGCATATGAGGTATATTCAGCTAAACCAAAATCCATATATACAAAATGTATAGGAAATAAAAAAAACTGCAATTAAATGACTAATCTACTTAAATATAGTCTAATTATTCCATACTTCAAAAACACTGTCCCTCCACTGCTATAAACAACATAACTCTGGCTTTCTGAGCCTTGGCTCTCTTGGGCCCTGGTCACATGTGGCAAGCATAGTTAACAACTGTAGTTACATCCACACTTCTCTCATCCAAAATGCCTGCTAACAACATGAACCATGAACATTGTTCTAACTCTATCTCATCTCATCTCCCTACAGGTATGAAAATTTACCTCTTTTCACCACTTTCTAAGCTCCATTTACATGTCCTGTAAACAGTTGTATTTTTGGTATGGGAATTCACCTATTTTAGCCATTATCTAAGCTCCATTTTCCTGTCCTGTAAACAGTTTTATTTTTGGTTTGTTTGCTATTTATGACTATTTTGTAATATGTTGTAATCTGTTTAGCTGATTAACTATAGCCTGAAGTTCCTACAATTTGTTTCTTCCCTTACAATCTAATTTGCAAGTATGAAACTCCTGTATTGCCAGACTACCTGTAGCCAGGTTAATAGCATTAATTTATTAGTAGGTAGCCTCCCCTGCTATAAACATTATAACCCTTGCTCTCTGAACCTTGGTGGCACTTGTTACAAGGGCAAGTTGAGTTAACAATTGGAGTTAGAAACTGGAGGGAAAAACTGCAATCTCTATCTTATAACAACCCATTAGCAGGTAATAGCCAATAATTATACATCTGCACTATGCTCTCCATGTCTTTTCTTTTCTTTCTATCTGCCCTTCTCCTAAAACTCACTGAATGTCCCAAAAACAATAATAAGGAGGTTCCTACACCATCGATATCTCTCACTTCTATCATCCCCTATGGTGTCCTCCCATTAACTACTATGTCTCCTTAAATACAATTCACCATCTATTTATCCTGTATCCAATCATATTAGCTCTTACAAGTCTCACTCTCACCTTCTCTCGCTCACACTTCTACTACTTCTTGCTGCTGGTGACATCTCTCCTTACCCTGGCCCGTATCAATTACCAAGCTTCCACACTCTCGCTCAATCTACCAAAGTAAAAACTCTAGGTCGTGCAATTCCATATCCATTTACCCACAATGCTTATCCCCTTTTTTCTTGTGCTCTCTGGAACACTTGCTTTGTCTGCAACAAACTTACTACCGTGCACAACCTGTTTGTTTCTAATGCTTTCAACCTTTTAGTAATTACCAAAACCTAGCAATCTTCTTCTGACACTGCTTCCATTGCTACTTTCACACATGGTGATCTCCACTTTAGCCATACTCCTGGGTCAGGTAAGAGACATGGCGGTGGTGTTGGGATCTTGCTCTCCCCCTCCTGCACCTATCAGTACCTGCCTTCACTCCCATCTCTCTCCTTCTCCTCTTTTGAAGTTCACTCCATTTGCCTGTTCTCCTCCCCTATCACTCAGAGTAGCAGTCATCTAGCACCTTCCATGACCAACTTCACAATTCCTTGATACTTTTGCTGCATGACTTCCTCACTTTCTCTCTCTAAATATACTAACACTAATACTCAGGAAATTAAACATCCCCATTGATAACCCATCTGCCCCTGCTGCTTCTAAACTTCTTTCACTCACATCCTCCTTCGGATTCTCACAATTCACCATATTCCCTACACACTGCAATAGACAATATTGACCTGGTATTTTTCTACCTCTGCTCTATATCTTACTTCACCTGTCACCCTTTTCCTATTTCAGACCACCATCGGCTCATCTATAATCTTAATATTTGTGGCTAAACCAACTTTTCTACCTTGCCCCCACGCCTGTAGAAATATGCATGCTGTGGATCCGCTCCAGTTTTCCAAAATCATTCAACATCTCCTCCCTCACACATCCACTATAACGTGCTGTTTTTGCTACAGTCCACTAAAATAATACTCTCTCCTCTGAACTAGACACTCTTGCTCAGAATCAACTCTGCAAAGCCCCATGCCATCAGTTACAGCCCTGGCACTCTCAGCAAAAATATTACCACACTGCTGAGCATGTCTGGAGGACATATTGCTCTGAACCTGATCTCATCCACAAAAAGTTCATTCTAGATTCATACACTACACAGCTGCCCTTCACTTAGCCAAGCAAACCTACTTCTCTTTTCTTATATCTACTCTTTCCTCAAACCCTAAATGCCTCTTCTCTACTTTCAACTCTCTCTTCTATCCACCTGCACAACCCCCTTCATCTATCTTTAGTGCTCAAGAGCAAACTTAATCCAATATATGAATGCCTCTGACTGTGTCAAAGTCATCAAAGGCTAATAGTATTTGTCTGTGTAAATCCTTTTATTGTGCAGACTTATTGTTATTGTTAAAGTGATCTGTACTAAGAGTACTTAGGGTTTGTTGTATGTACAACATATCAAAGATTAACAGAACACTAAATCACAGCTTGTTAGATTAAGGCAAAGTGATTGTCTTTCACACTGTAGTGAATAGGCAAGTGCTACATGTATCGTATTATGTTTACGTATCCACAGAAAGTGTATCACTTGTTACATTTGAATACACAGTAAATAAAATAAAGTATTTCATTCACTCATCAATGTTGTATATGAAGGTAATAGTCCCTTATAGCTTCAGTCAAAAAGCTACCAGACAAAAGCGGTTCTGGTGCTGTGACTTCCGGTAGAGAGCACAACTGCTCCAGCATGGTGCTCGCCATCCTCTGACTGGATTGTTGGCTGTGAGTGATGATGGGATCCAGGTGAAGAGTAGCCCATATACTCCACTGTGAACTTGAATCCAATAGCACAAATATCACAGAATACAATGGACCAGCAAAAATAGTAAAATATAAACTTTTATTTGAAAAGTTTAAAATGTCATATTTGGTAAATAGTTATCAAAGCATCATAGCCAAGTGGCCAGCCAAAAGAATCCTGTGGAATCGACATGTTTTGTTCTGTCTCCAGCACTTAGCCAGGAATAAAGCAGGTCCACTCTAGGTGTGTTTAACCTCTTTGCGACCGAGGATGTGTCAGGCACGGCCTACAAAAAGTGTCAGTTAACGACCAAGGACGTGCCTGGCACGTCTTCTGGGGTTTCAAGCACCGGAAGCGATCGTGATTGCTTACAGATGCTTTCAGGGTATTGCAGCGATGCCTCGATGTTGAGGCATCGTGCAATACCCTTTTTTAGGCAACCAATGGAGAGCCAGCGATAGTGCCGATCGTTGGTGGCGTGGGAGGGATATGAGGTAGGTGGGTGGGCGGCCCATCGCTAGAGACAAGTTTCTGATCTGGGAGTGCCAGCAGAGGGAGTGTGTGCACATGCGCGAGGGGGCGGGAGTGCGCATGTGCGCCTGCCCACTACAGTGATGAGGGGAGAGGGAAGGAGGGTGAGAGAGGGGGGAAATAACTGTTGAGGAAAGGGATCTGGGAGGGGGAGGTGGGGAGTGTATTGAGGGGGGCAGCTAAACTACAGAAAAATGGGGGGGGTATTTTTTTTATTATAAAAAGCACATTTTGTAGCAAACTGGGTACTGGCAGACAGCTGCCAGTACCTGTAATGTCCCTTTAAGACATTCCACTTCCACCTTTTCACCTGCCTATAAAACCTCACTTCCTGAGATCTACTTTGCTTGATTATTTTGTTTGTTCTGATTGGAATACTTCACAGAAATCAAGTCACTCCTGCTATCATCTCAAACTGAGTGATATTGAACTTTTGCTTATTTGAATTTAACCCTCAAAAAGGAACTTTCTAACTAATTGCTGCTTTCTACTAAAGACACTTAATCTGCACAGCCATCTGAATCCATTTCATAGATTGCCTGTCAGTCTCTCTCCTAAAGTGCAGCTCCACCACAGTATTACAGAGGATTTTCTCACATCTCCAGCTGCAGCTGATTCATTCACCTGCTTCGCTAGGACTTCAACTCACCTTCCTTCCGGAAGCTACAGAACAATCTCTCAGCCTGACCAGTACTGCAACTAGCCACTCAGCTCTCAGGAAGAACTCCGGTCTCACTCCGCCATTACAGCGTTCCATGCTGCAAGGGAAAGCCAAGCACAGGCTACAGCAAGTATAACTCTGCTAATCAGATTCTCTCAAGTTGTTTCTAGTTCATATTATCAACCATACTTACTCAGTCTGTATATTAACAATTAATCTTATGCTAAAGAACTCTATTTTTGATCTAGCTATCCATATTTGCCTCTGTGAATTTATCAGACTTGCACACTTGTTTGTCTGAATAGAATCATATTTGTCTAGCAGCATTTCCTGTGAGTTCACTCTTAGCAAAACGCTTGAAGCATATTGCCAGGTTATAATTTGTATCTCTTGGCGTTTGCAACTAGCAACACACTACAATTCTAAAAGATACAATTTATCTTACATAATAATCAAGCCTTAAATATAAATATGGACTCCCAAGCCATAAAAACAGAGTTTGAAACCTTAAACCAAAAAGTTGATTATTTGGCAAGAGCGCTCACAGACTTACAAGCTGAGAACACTGCTTTAAAAAATGTTTATAAGGAAATAATAACTCCTAGAAATCTAGACCCTCCTGAACCACACATTAACCCTCCT
This sequence comes from Bombina bombina, assembly GCF_027579735.1. NCBI lineage: Eukaryota > Metazoa > Chordata > Amphibia > Anura > Bombinatoridae > Bombina > Bombina bombina. Next base: position 1,016,311,620 of record NC_069500.1, on the reverse strand, counting down.
GCAGTCTTTTCAGGAAAGAGGTCAGATTTCAGAGACTTCAAAAATTCTTGTTTGCTGCTTTTTTCTATGAAACCCCGCACTTATCATACAGAAAAAATAAAGGTGTGTACTGTTATTTCATACTTAACAGGGGAACCCAGGACCTGGGCTAACCGTTTTTTTTAATCCAGTGATGAGATTTTGAATTCACTTGATGCATTTTTTTCCTTAATGGCATCACTTTATGAAGATGCCAACACACAAATAAATGCAGAAACCAAACTTAGATCTCTCAGACAGGGAAAACGTCCTGTTGAGGATTATGTCACAGAATACCAGATGTGGGCCACAGATACATTGTGGAACGACATCACATTAAGAAATCAATTCAGGCTTGGGCTCAATGACATCTTAAAATATGAAATCTCCAGAGTAGAGATGCCTGAGACCCTAACAGGACTTATTAAGCTGGCAATCACCTTAGACCGCAGGCTAAGGGAACGCCGCACTGAGAGACTGACTTCTGACTCCTCATTTAAAAGACCAACTGCTACCTATATCGACAAACACACCAGTAAGTGTCCCCATGGCGATTGGCATTATCAAGGCTCCCCTCACACCAGAGGAAAAAGCAAGGAGACGCACCTCTAACCTATGTCTTTATTGCGCTAGTAAAGATCATACAGTGGGTACTTGTCCCATTCTACAACGTACTAAGAAGGGTAAGCCATCCCATATCTATACTGTATCCCTGCAGAAACAGACTCATGCACTTACCGTTTTTTTATCTTTGCAGTGGGATCAACATCAGTTCAAGACTGAAGCTGTTATTGACTCTGGCGCATATGGTTGTTTTATGGATGCTTCCTTTGTCAGAAAAAATAAAATACCTATAATTTCAAAGCAAAACCCTCTTTTTGTTAAGGTAATAGATGGATCTTTAATCCAGAAAGGACCGGTAACACACCACACCATCCCACTATTGTTACAGACAGAAGAGGGTCATGTTGAATTTCAAAGCTTTGACATCATACCCACAGCCATTCACACAGTCATCTTAGGTTTACCCTGGTTGGTAAAACACAATCCTAGTATCAACTGGGAAAAATGTAACATACATTTCACTTCTGAGTTCTGTAAAAACACATGCTTCCCACAACAGACTATAGCTACACTACAGACTACCATACCTCCTGAGTACCAGGATTTATCTGATGTGTTCGATATCAAAGAGGCTGAGACCTTACCACCCCATAGGACTTTCGACTGTCCGATTGATTTAGTTCCAGGTTCAGCTGCCCCCTTTGGTAAAATATACCCACTATCACAACAAGAGCTACAATATCTCAGAGACTACCTAGATGAAAACCTTAGAAAAGGCTTTATAGTACCTTCTGTATCTCCCGCAGCAGCGGGTATATTTTTTGTAAAGAACAAAGATCAAACATTAAGGCCAATTATAGATTATAGAGCTCTGAATGCAGTAACCATTAAAAACCGGTATCCACTTCCACTCATCCCTGAACTCCTTGAGCGCCTTAACGGTGCGTCTATATTTACTAAATTAGACCTCAAGGGGGCGTATAATTTGATCAGGATTAAAGATGGGGATGAGTGGAAGACTGCGTTCAGAACCCGCTACGGGCTATTTGAATACAGAGTCATGCCCTTTGGCCTGTGCAATGCCCCAGGTACTTTCCAATATTTCATAAATGAAATATTTAAAGATCTCATTGATATATGCGTAATAATATACTTAGACGATATACTGATTTACTCCAGAACAACATCTGAACACATAAAACATGTTAGGTGGGTGTTGACACGTTTACGCGAACATAGATTGTTCGCTAAATTAGAGAAGTGTTTATTCCACGTGCATGAGATAAAGTTTCTTGGGTATATCATCACACCAGATAGGATTCAAATGGATCCAGAAAAATTATCTGCAATAAAAGATTGGCCACAACCTAAAACAGTGAGAGCTGTGCAACGCTTTTTGGGTTTTGCCAACTTTTATCGCAAATTTATATTCAACTTCTCAGCTATTGTGAAACCTCTGACCAATCTAACAAAAACTAATACAAAGTTCTTTTGGTCAACAGAAGCCGATGCATCTTTTAAACTCTTGAAAGAGAAATTTTCATCAGCACCCATCTTGTCAATCCCTGATCATACTTGTGAATTTATAGTAGAAACAGATGCATCAGACATTGGCATAGGAGCAATCCTTTCCCAAAGAACTAGTACAGATACTACGCTTCATCCAGTTGCCTACTATTCAAGAGTTTTGCAACCTGCAGAACTAAATTATACGATTGGCGACAAGGAACTGTTGGCCATTAAGACTGCTTTAGAAGTCTGGAGACATATCTTAGAAGGTACTAACAGACCATTCACAATATACACTGATCATAAAAATCTTCAATATTTACGTCAGAGTAGAACCCTCTCGTCACGACAGGTCCGTTGGGCATTATTCCTTGACATGTTTAACTTTGTAATAACATACAGACCAGGACCTTTAAATTCTAGAGCTGATGCTCTTTCATGTGTATATGAACAAAATCAAAAGACAGAACATAACATGTGTCTCATACCTCCAGACAAAATTATAGGTAACCTCACACCATTTGAAAACGATATCCTCAAAGCTCTTCAAACTGATGACATACCAGACATCCCACAACTACAAAAAGACAAAACAGGACTTTATACTTACCATGACAAGCTCTATATACCTACACTACTTAGGACTTATATCTTGCAACAATTCCATGATAACCCCCTTTCTGGACACCAAGGTATATATAAGACTAAGGAAGCAATTCAGAGATATTTTTGGTGGCCTAAGATGGCAGATGCCATTCAACAGTACATAGTATCATGTACAGTCTGTGCTAGAAATAAAACTCAGAAACTAAAGCCCATTGGACTACTCACACCTTTACCAATTCCGGATATTCCTTGGACAATAATTTCAATGGATTTTATAGTGGAATTGCCAGTATCTCAAAACCATAACACCATTATGGTGGTGGTCGACCATCTCACAAAATTAGCACATTTTGTTCCCCTACCGTCTTTGCCATCTGCAACTGACACCGCAGACGCATTCATAAAACATATAGTACGTCTCCATGGAATCCCTCAATCCATCATAACAGACCGAGGGACTCAGTTCACTTCACATTTTTGGAAAGCTTTATGTTCAGTTCTACGTATACGACCTAGATTAACAACTTCTTACCATCCTCAGGCTAATGGTTTAACCGAACGAATTAACGGGATTTTAGAACAGTATCTTCGTTGCTATATAACACATTTGCAAGACAATTGGTACTCTCTTCTCCCTCTAGCTGAATATTCATACAACAACTCAATATCAGCCTCGACTAAAGTCAGTCCATTCTATGCTACCTATGGTTACCACCCACAAAGCATTCCACTTTCGCGTATAGGTTCTACTTCACCAGCAGCCACTTCATATCTCATCAATCTCCAGGACTCTCTTATCTTACTAAAGGAACATCTACAGGTTGCCAAAGCCTCGCAGAAACATTACTACGATTTAAGACACAGAGATAGTCCGAATTACAAATTAGGTGATTTGGTATGGCTATCCACGAAATATCTGAAATTATCTGTTCCTTCAAGGAAGTTGGCTAACCAATACATTGGCCCCTTTCCTATAAAGAAGATACTCAATCCAACCTCTGTGACCCTACAACTGCCACCTAGATACAAGGTGCATCCCACGTTTCATGTGTCTTTGCTGAAACCATATACATCCAGCACCTTTAGGGGCAGGCCAAAAGAACCACCTCCGCCCATTCACTTGGATGACCATGACGAATTTGAGTTGGATTCTATACTCGACTCCCGTATGTACCGTGGTCATTTGGAGTACCTCATCCGTTGGAAGGGCTACGGTCCTGAGGAGGATTCCTGGGTACCAAGGTCTCATGTTCATGCTACCCGTCTCTTGGATGCTTTCCATAGGCGTTATCCTGCTAAGCCTGCATCCTCGGAGCGGATGCTTTGAGGGGGGGGATCTGTAATGTCCCTTTAAGACATTCCACTTCCACCTTTTCACCTGCCTATAAAACCTCACTTCCTGAGATCTACTTTGCTTGATTATTTTGTTTGTTCTGATTGGAATACTTCACAGAAATCAAGTCACTCCTGCTATCATCTCAAACTGAGTGATATTGAACTTTTGCTTATTTGAATTTAACCCTCAAAAAGGAACTTTCTAACTAATTGCTGCTTTCTACTAAAGACACTTAATCTGCACAGCCATCTGAATCCATTTCATAGATTGCCTGTCAGTCTCTCTCCTAAAGTGCAGCTCCACCACAGTATTACAGAGGATTTTCTCACATCTCCAGCTGCAGCTGATTCATTCACCTGCTTCGCTAGGACTTCAACTCACCTTCCTTCCGGAAGCTACAGAACAATCTCTCAGCCTGACCAGTACTGCAACTAGCCACTCAGCTCTCAGGAAGAACTCCGGTCTCACTCCGCCATTACAGCGTTCCATGCTGCAAGGGAAAGCCAAGCACAGGCTACCGCAAGTATAACTCTGCTAATCAGATTCTCTCAAGTTGTTTCTAGTTCATATTATCAACCATACTTACTCAGTCTGTATATTAACAATTAATCTTATGCTAAAGAACTCTATTTTTGATCTAGCTATCCATATTTGCCTCTGTGAATTTATCAGACTTGCACACTTGTTTGTCTGAATAGAATCATATTTGTCTAGCAGCATTTCCTGTGAGTTCACTCTTAGCAAAACGCTTGAAGCATATTGCCAGGTTATAATTTGTATCTCTTGGCGTTTGCAACTAGCAACACACTACAATTCTAAAAGATACAATTTATCTTACAGTACCCAAGATGGCGACAAAGAGAAGGTTAGATAGCTGTTTGATAGGATCAGGGAGGTTGGGGTCTTAGGGGGATCCTACACTGCAGAATATATATGGGAAAAAAAACAAGAAAAAAACACCTTTATTTTAGTACTGGCAAACTTTCTGCCAGTACTTAAGATGGCGGTGACAATTGTGGGGTGAGGGAGGGAAGGGAGCTGTTTGAGAGGGGTCAGGGAGGGTCAGGTGGGATGTGTCAGGTGGGAGGCTGATCTCTACACTAAAGCTAAAATTAACCCTACAAGCTACCTAATTAACCCATTCACTGCTGGGCATAATACAAGTGTGGTGCGCAGCAGCATGTAGCGGCCTTCTAATTACCAAAAAGCAATGCCAAAGCCATATATGTCTGCTATTTCTGAACAAAGGGGATCCCAGAGATGCATCTACAACCATTTGCGCCATGATTGCACTAACTGTTTGTAAATAATTTTAGTGAGAAACCTACAATTGTGAAAAAGTGAACGATTTATTTTATTTGATCGCTTTTGGCGGTGAAATGGTGGCATGAAATATACCAAAATAGGCGTAGATCAATACTTTTGGTTGTCTACTACACTACTAAAGCTAAAATTAACCCTACAAGCTCACTACAAGCTACCTAATTAACCCCTTCACTGCTGGGCATCATACAAGTTTGGTGCGCAGTGGCATTTAGCGGCCTTCTAATTACCAAAAAGCAATGCCAAAGCCATATATGTCTGCTATTTCTGAACAAAGGGGATCCCAGAGAAGCATTTATAACCATTTGTGCCATGATTGCACAAGCTGTTTGTAAATAATTTCAGTGAGAAACCTAAAGTTTTTGAAAAAGTTTGTGAAAAAGTGAACAATTTTTTAATTTGATCGCATTTGGCGGTGAAATGTTGGCATGAAATATATCAAAATGGGCCCAAATCAATACTTTGGGTTGTCTACTAAAAAAAATATACATATACATGTGAAAGGTTATTTAGGGATATTTCTAAACTCAGGACAAAATGTAGAAACTATTTAGCATGGGTGTTTTTGGTGGTTGTAGATGTGTAACAGATTTTGGGGTCAAAGTTAGAAAAAGTGTGTGTTTTTTTCAATTTTTTCATCATATTTTATATATTTTTTTATAGTAAATTATAAGATATGAGGAAAATAATGGTATCTTTAGAAAGTCCATTTAATGGCGAGAAAATCAGTATATAATATGTGTGGGTACAGTAAATAAATGAGTAAGAGGAAAATTACAGTGAAACACAAACACCGCAGAAATGTAAAAATAGCCCTGATCCCAAACGGTAAGAAAATTAAAAAGTGCTGTGGTCACTAAGGGGTTAAATAGTGAATGCTAACCAATGATATTGAAGCTTACATTAACTCTATGTATACAGATATATAACCAATGTGTGTATACATACACTAATACTTCAATAGCCTATGCATATAGAGGGCTAGATTATATGTGGAGCACAACATATTGCTTTCGTGAAAGCGATATTTGCGCTCCACTTAGTAATACCAGCGCACTAAAATGTGCGCTGGTATTACAAGTTAGGTGCAATGTGAACAGAACCTCATGTTTGCATTGCACGGAAGCTTTGCGCTCACAAGAGCACGCTTCCATAGGCTCCAATGGGAGCCTCATTCTCATGCCCTGAGACACGGCATGAGAACTAGCACAGAGAAGGGGGTAAATCGCACAGCGATTGGCAGCAGATTTTAAATATATATGTATATACACATATTAACGCATAAATATATATGTATATACACATATTAACGCATAAATATATATGTATATACACATATTAACGCATAAATATATATGTATATAAACATATTAACGCATAAATATATATGTATATACACATATTAACGCATAAATATATATGTATATACACATATTAACGCATAAATATATATGTATATACACATATTAACGCATAAATATATATGTATATACACATATTAACGCATAAATATATATGTATATACACATATTAACGCATAAATATATATGTATATACACATATTAACGCATAAATATATATGTATATACACATATTAACGCATAAATATATATGTATATACACATATTAACGCATAAATATATATGTATATACACATATTAACGCATAAATATATATGTATATACACATATTAACGCATAAATATATATGTATATACACATATTAACGCATAAATATATATGTATATACACATATTAACGCATAAATATATATGTATATAAACATATTAACGCATAAATATATATGTATATACACATATTAACGCATAAATATATATGTATATACACATATTAACGCATAAATATATATGTATATACACATATTAACGCATAAATATATATGTATATACACATATTAACACATAAATATATATGTATATACACATATTAACGCATAAATATATATGTATATACACATATTAACGCATAAATATATATGTATATACACATATTAACGCATAAATATATATGTATATACACATATTAACACATAAATATATATGTATATACACATATTAACGCATAAATATATATGTATATACACATATTAACGCATAAATATATATGTATATACACATATTAACACATAAATATATATGTATATACACATATTAACACATAAATATATATGTATATACACATATTAACGCATAAATATATATGTATATACACATATTAACACATAAATATATATGTATATACACATATTAACGCATAAATATATATGTATATACACATATTAACGCATAAATATATATGTATATACACATATTAACACATAAATATATATATATATACACATATTAACGCATAAATATATATGTATATACACATATTAACACATAAATATATATATATATATACACATATTAACGCATAAATATATATATATATACACATATTAACACATAAATATATATGTATATACACATATTAACACATAAATATATATGTATATAAACATATTAACGCATAAATATATATGTATATACACATATTAACACATAAATATATATGTATATACACATATTAACACATAAATATATATGTATATAAACATATTAACGCATAAATATATATGTATATACACATATTAACACATAAATATATATATATATATACACATATTAACGCATAAATATATATATATATACACATATTAACACATAAATATATATATATATATACACATATTAACGCATAAATATATATATATATACACATATTAACACATAAATATATATGTATATACACATATTAACACATAAATATATATGTATATAAACATATAAATATATATTTACAGGGAACACACAGTTCCCATAGACCACTATGTAAAGGCCATTTTCAGTTTCACTTTCACCCTGCACCCACTAACTTTAACCCCTCATAACTGCTTTTTGCAGGTTTTTTTGTATTATAAAAAAGAATATTCTATATTTTGGGGGCAATTGGGGGTTATTTTGAAAATTAGCCAGCGGTCTGACCTCTGGTTATTTTTCCGAGCGCTAGATAATGGCTTGTTATTTATCCAGTGCCCATAAACGGGCAAATTTGCCCATTTACGGGTGCATGATAAATTACCACTCCACTTGTAATCTAGTCCTTAATATCTATAAAGAATCCTAAACATATGCATGCTATAGTACATTAAAAGCAAATGAAGAACTGATGTCCATAGAAGGCTATACATAAAAATATATAGCTGACTTGTTCTTTAGTAATATCTGAAAATCTTAGACAATTACATATACTATTTGATATATTTAGTGTTTATTACTGTTAATTCATACTAAATAAGGGACAGAGGAGGGAGAAAAGATTGTGTGTAAATAAGTTGCTAGAATATGAATAGTGTGGGGTGTGTGATGTGGGGAAGTGTAGGGTGTATGTTTATGTGAGAAAGTGAAAAAAAAAGTATATATATATAGAGGTATATAGATATATAGATATAGATAAAAAAGTGAATGTCAAGGAATATATAATAAAAAAATGATGTAAATAACTAATTGTGGGAAATGTGTAAATGTCTGATGTGAGAAATGAAAATGTGTGGAGAGAAAAAAAGGAAGGGGAGCTGCTATCCCTCTCCCTCCTACTCCTCTCTATCTCATCCCCAATTGCTCTTACTATTTAAAAAGGACGATGAAAAATAACCAGATCAACCTATAAATAATTTTACATCAGACATTTCATTAATACCATTGAGGACTACAGTCTGTAATCTGAAGAGCCAGAATGTTTCATAGTTGTTTAATGTCGCTTGTCTATCTCCTCCTGTGAGAGAAGCTGGTATGTGATCAATAGCTTTAAAAGTGAAATTATTGTCTGGATCCACATCACGATGGGCAAAATACTTGGCTACTGGTGTTCTGGGTAGATCCTTGTTGAGGGAAAACAAGTGCTCTATTATTAGGGTGACTATATTGCCGCTTTAAAAATGGACACATATGAAAAATACATATGTCAGAGCTGTTTAAAGAAATGTTTTATATAAGAACATATGTATTTTTTATATGTGTCCCTTTTTAACCCCTTAATGACCGGACCATTTTTCAATTTTCTTACCCTTAATGACAATGGCTATTTTTACATTTTTGCTGTGTTTGTGTTTAGCTGTAATTTTCCCCTTACTCATTTACTGTACCCACACATATTATATACCGTTTTTCTCGCCATTAAATGGACTTTCTAAAGATACCATTATTTTCATCATGTCTTATAATTTACTAAAAAAAAATAATAAAATATGAGGAAAAAATGGAAAAAAAACCACACTTTTTCTAACTTTGACCCCCAAAATATGTTACACATCTACAATCACCAAAAAACACCCATGCTAAATAGTTTCTAAATTTTGTCCTGAGTTTATAAATACCCAATGTTTACACGTTCTTTGCTTTTTTTGCAATTTATGGGGCAATAAATACAAGTAGCACTTCGCTATTTCCAAACCACTTTTTTTCAAAATTAGCGCTAGTTACATTGGAACCCTGATATCTGTCAGGAATACCTGAATATCCCTTGACATGTATATATTTTTTTTTAGAAGACAACCCAAAGTATTGATCTAGGCCCATTTTGGTATATTTCATGCCACCATTTCACCGCCAAATGCGATCAAAAAAAAAAAAAGTTCACTTTTTCACAAAATTTGTCACAAACTTTAGGTTTCCCACTGAAATTATTTACAAACAGCTTCTGCAATTATGGCACAAATGGTTGTAAATGCTTCTCTGGGATCCCCTTTTTTCAGAAATAGCAGACTTATATGGCTTTGGGGTTGCTTTTTGGTAATTAGAAGGCCGCTAAATGCCGCTGCGCACCACACGTGTTTTATGCCCAGGAGTGAAGGGGTTAATTAGGGAGCTTGTAGGGAGCTTGTAGGGTTAATTTTAGCTTTAGTGTAGTGTAGTAGACAACCCCAAGTATTGATCTAGGCCCATTTTGGTATATTTTATGCCACCATTTCACCGCCAAATGCGAGCAAATAAAAAAAAAAACTTAACATTTTTCACAATTTTAGGTTTCTCACTGAAATTATTTACAAACAGCTTGTGCAATTATGGCAGAAATTGTTGTAAAAGCTTCTCTGGGATCCCCTTTGTTCAGAAATAGCAGACTTATATGGCTTTGGCGTTGCTTTTTGGTAATTAGAAGGCCGCTAAATGCTGCTGCGCACCACACGTTAATTATGCCCAGCAGTGAAGGGGTTAAATTAGGTAGCTTGTAGGGAGCTTGCAGGGTTAATTTTAGAGATCAGCCTCCCACCTGACACATCCCACCCCCTGATCCCTCCCAAACAGCTCTCTTCCCTCCCCCACCCCACAATTGTTCCCGCCATCTTAAGTACTGGCAGAACTTTTGTTTTTTTTAAATAAAAATAATAAAGTATTTTAGCTGTGATGGACCCCTGCCTTAGCCCCAACCTCCCTGATCCCCCCTCCAGCTCTCTAACCCTCTCCCCTACCTAATTACCGCCATCTTGGGTACTGGCAGCTGTCTGCCAGTACCCAGTTTGGCCCCAAAACCCCCCAAAAAGTATTTTTATTTTATTTTTTACTTAAAAAACTATTTCTGTAGTGTAGCAGCCCCCCACAATACCCCCACCCCCAACCCCTCCCAGATCCTTTTATATTTTTTAAAAAAAATTCCCTTTTTTTCCCCTTTCTGCCCTCATTCATTGGTGTCAGTGTGGCTAATGGGCGCACGTGCACGCGCGCCCCGTGCACACGCACATGTACGCTCACGTGCACGCGCACGCGCATCGTGCACGCGCATCGTGCACCCGGCGGACACTGGCACTATCGCTACCGGTGCAGAGAGGGCCACAGAGTGGCTCTCTCTGCATCGGAGGCTTGTAAAGTGATATTGCAGGATGCGTCCATATCGAGGCATCACTGCAATACCCTCAGAGCTGCTGGAAGCATTTGTGATCGCTTCCAGCACTCTGTTAGACAACTGACGTACCAGGTAGGTCCATTGTCATTAACTGCTTGTTAATGCATGACGTACCTGGTACGTCAGTTGTCATTAAGGGGTTAAAGCAGCAATATGGTCACCCTCTCTATTATCCGATCTTTAAGCATCTGTGAAGTTTGCCCTATGTATTGCTTGCCACAAAAATTGCAAGTTATAATATACAGAACAAAGATAGAATTACAGGTAAGAAGAAATATGATATTAAATATTTCACCAGTGTGACTAGAACTAAAATTATTACCTATATCTGTATAATCAGATGATTTTCATGGTCTGGTGCCACACTTAAAAAAAAATATTTTGCTGTTAACCAAGTGACCCTTAGATCTCCCACTTTGTTGGTAAATGACCTAGTGAGACTATCTCCTATATATTTAGACCTTCTAGACATAAATTTAATCTGATTCAAAAGTTCTTTATCCAATAGGGTATCTTTCTCCAATATCGGTAAATACTTCTTAATTATTGAACAAATTGATGATATTGTCGACTATAAGAAGTTAAAAATACTACAGAGGTATTGCCATATTTTCTATCTGACCTATCTTTATCAAGTAGCAGATAATTCCTATCCATATGAGATTCTTCATCAGCTATATCTTTAAGTGTTTCTTGGCAATATTCTCTAGCAATGTCTTTTTATTAATTCCTCTGTTGGTTGCTATACCTTCCCTAATCCTAGCAATTTCTACGCAAAGTGAATAAATTGACCTTTGGGTATGGCTCGCTTTAGATGTTCCAGATGATAAGAATTAGCCCACAAAATTGTGTTACCTGAGGTGGGCTTAGGATAAGTTTCTGTTTCAATGTGATGTGATGAGAAATGTAAGCTCTTTATCTGAACTTGTAAAAATGAATTTTAAATTATTGATGTTTATATAGTCCACAAACTGGCAGACTACTTTTTAAACAAAACACAAGCTTGCAATCTGCCATCTACATCACCTGTCACCCCCTTAGCCACTCTCTGCATCTTCCCCCAAGCCACTGAGAATTAAGTTTGTTCCTTACTATCTTCCTCATGCCTCACTACCTGCCCTATCGACCCTATCGCAAAGATCACTCCCATACTCAAAAAACTCTTCTATGACCCTAATTCTCCTGCAAACTACTGCCTCATATCACTGTTTCCACTAACATCAAAATAAGAAAAAATAGTTTATAACCGCCTAACCCACTTCCTGTCCTTTACCTCCTTGCATGACCTACTGCAATCTGGCTTCCGTCCCCAACACTCAACTGAAACTGCCCTCACTGCTAAAAGTAACAGCCATTACTCTATACTTATCTTACTTGACCTCTCAGCTGCCTTCGACAGAGTTGACCACACCCTCTTACAAACTCTCAGCTCTCTTGGTCTCTGAGACACTGCTCTCTCTTGGATCCACTCTTATCTTTCTAAAACGTAATTTTCTGTGTCATTTGCTGGTGACTCCTCCTCTTCAATGCCTCTGTCAGTTGGAGTACCCCAAGGTTCTGTCATGATTCCTCTACTCTTCTCAATTTATACTTCACTGGGTAAACTTATCAACAGCTATGGCTTCAATTATCACCTCTATGCTGATGACACTGAGATCTATCTCTCCACCCTTGCTCTCTCTCCATCTTTATTTTAACACATCAGCGACTGTTTATCTGGTATATCTTCCTGGGTGGCATCTCACCACCTAAAGATTAACATGTCCAAGACTGAGCTCCTTCTAATCCCACCTCTAGCTCTACTCTGACTTCTCTATCACCATCAACGGCATCACTATCTCCCCAAGACCATTGCTTCAGAGCCACACAACTCCAATCTGTCCTTCATCCACAACATCCAATTGCCCTGCCGCAACTACCTATGTAATATTTCCAAAATTCATACGTTTCTAAGCGCTGGCACCACTAAGCAACTAATCCACTACCTTGTAATTTCCTGACGTGACTACTGTAATAACCTACTAACTGGCCTTCTCTCTCCCACCTCTCTCCCCTTCAATACATCCTAAATGCCTCTGGTGCTAATCTACCTTTCTTGTCACTCTATATCTGCTGCACCTCACTGCGAGTCCCTTCACTGGCTCCCTATTCCCAGCACTTGAATTAAATTCAAAATTCTCACCCAGACCTAAAAAGCCCTTACCAAGCCGCTCCCAACTACGTATCCTCTCTAATACACAAACATACTCCAGCCTGTCCCCTAAGATCCAACAATGACCTGCTCCTTGCATCTTCTATCATCACCTCTTCCCATGTTAGACTGCAGGACTTCTCTAGTGCAGCAACAACCCACTGGAATGCACTTCCTCATGTTGTCAGACATTTCCCTAATCTGCCTTCCTTTAAACATTTTTGTTCAGGGAAGCATTCCACCCAACTCAGTAACAAATTAATTCCACTTACCTAATAACTGGCCTCATCTAACTCTGTATTAACATCACCCATGCAGTCCTCACCTCCTGTTTCACACGCTCCTACCCTTCTAGATTGTAAGTTCTCACAGGACTCAACTCTCCTGTATTTGGTTTGTCAAATATTGTTTTGTCTCTTACAAGTATTGTTTCATTGTTTAAATTATATCAATTGTACCAATGGACAGAACTGTGGAATATGTTGGTGCTTTATAAAATGGCAACATAGTGTAAATTCACTTTAGTATACCTTTAAATTGCAGTGTTACTATTATTATTATACTTTATTAAAGGGATAGTCTAGTCAAAATTAAACTTTCATGATTCAGATAGAGCATGCAATTTTAAGCAACTTTCTAATTTACTTCTATTATCAATTTTTCTTCGTTCTCTTGGTATCTTTATTTAAAAAAGCAAGAATTTAAGCTTATGAGCCGGCTTAATTTTGGTTCAGCATCTGGGTAGTGCTTACTGATTGGTGGCTACATTTAGACACCAATCAGCAAGCGCTACCCAGGTGCTGAACCAAAAATGGGCCGGCTCCTAAGCTTACATTCTTGCTTTTTCAAATAAAGATACCAGGAGAACAAAGAAAAATTGATAATAGAAGTCATGAAAGCTTAATTTTGACTAGACTATCCCTTTAATAAAGTATAATAATAATAGTAACACTGCAATTTAAAGGTATAATAAAGTGAATTTAAACTATGTTGCTATTAAAGGGACAGTAAACACCAAAAATTTTATTGTTTAAAAAAATAATCCCTTTATTTACCATTTCTCAGTTTTGCAAAACCAACACTGTTATAGAAAAATGCTTTTTACCTCTGTAATTACCTTGTATCTAAGCTTCTGCTGACTGCCTCCTTTTTTAGATCTTTTGACAGATTTGCATTCCAGGTAATTAGTGCTGACTCTTAAATAACTCCACATGCATGAGCACAATGTTATCTATATGAAACACAAGAACTAACGCCCTCTACCTGTAAAAAAACTGTAAAATGCCTTTATATAAAAGGCAACCTTCAGGGGCTTAGAAATCAGCATATGAGCCTACCTAGGTTTAGCCTTCAATTAAGAATAACAAGAGAGCAAAGCAAATGTGATGATAAAAGTAAATTAGAAAGTTGTTTAAAATGACATGCCCTAGCCGAATCATGAAAGTTTAATTTGGACTTTACTATCCCTTTAACAAGAGTGTCATTATGGTGGAGGGGCTGGAACATGTAAAAGCAAATGTGCCAGTGCAGAGTTCACATTGCAATCTCCCTCTAGCCTAGCAGGGCTTTGCCAGTTTTTGCACTTTATGCAAGATTTTATTTAAAAAAAAATCTAAAAAAGTAAGGTTAGAGATAGAAAAACGTGAAGAGAAAATAGCATAATCCAAAGGAAGGGATGATAGAGGAAACATTAAAAGGGGAAGTAATAAAATACATTGGCCCTGATGATCCAAAGTTCTACAAGGTGGCAATATATTCAAAAGGGATCCGACTCAATGTTGAGAAAGCCTGCAAAATATTCAAAAGCGCCAACATTACTATTTAAAGGCAGCATCACAGAGAGGCATTTTACTATACATTGCAATGAGTGGCAATGCTGGTGAAATATTCCAAGCAGTATCAACACTGACATTGGCGATGTAAAGTAAATATATAACACTGAGCTTACTATATATACCTATGTACTCCTACACCGACATAACCCACCACCACAAACTAACCCTACACTACTTAACCCTTAAACCACCAATAGCCAACCACAATAATCGTCCTGGTCTATTAACCCCTATACCGCCAATAGCCCAATGCAATAACATTTCTAACCTACTAACCCCTATACCGCCATAACCACCACAGCAATAACCCTTACACTACTTAACCCCTATGTCGCCAATACCCCACCACAAATACCTCCTAACCTATTAAACCCTAAACCGCCACAACCCCCAACGCAAACACCCCATAACCTATTAACCCCTTAACGGCCACAAACCTCCAATGCAAATTAGCCCTAAACTACTTAACTACCTATTAGCTACCCCCCCCCCCCATCTAACAACCTCTAAGTTATAAATAAATAACAAACAATAACATTACAAAAAGTAAAAAACAAAAATACAAAAAACCAAAGCACTACCAAAAATAAAAACCGCCAGTTATGCCTATCATAAAACTAAAATCCCCTTTAAAAAAGCCCACCCCAAAATAAATAACCCTATACTAACACTAAAACCTACTCTAATAATTTCTCTGAAAAGTGCAGTTTGTAGGACATTGCTTAAAAGTGATTAAGCTCTTTTACTTGGCAAAAATCAAAAACCAAAGTATCCCCACCCCCCAAATAAAAATTATAAACTGAAGTTATTAAAGCTATTTTGCTCAATAAAAAAAAAACTATTTAAAAAAAAACCCTAGTTTAAAAAAAGGCTGCCCTGAAAAGAGCACTTGGTTGGGCATTGTCCTTAGAAGGGCATTTGGTAGAGCAGTGTCCTAAAGAAATTATAGCTCTTTTGCCCATAAAAAACCTTATTCTAAAATAAATCCTAAATTTAAAAAAAAAACTATCCTAAAAAACATGCAATTCTTTCCTCTACATTTTGTGTGTTCTGTCTTCCATTGGATCCTTCTTCATGAGGTCAATACTTCACTTCTATTGGCTGATTTTTGAATTCTTAGTCCAATGAAACAACAGAAAAAGCTTTCATTATATTGGTTAATTGGACTAAGCATTAAAAAGAAAATGCAAGGGCACCCCTATTAATTGGACTAAGCATTAACAAGAAATGTAAGGGCACTCCTATATAAGAGGGAACTCTGCATTCAAGCTTCAGTGTGCAGCAGGGAAGAAGGATCGGATGGAAGAGGATCGGATGGAAGACAGAAGACACAAGATGGAAGATGGAAGAAGGGGACCTCCTCCATGAAGATAAAGTGAACAGCCGCCATAAAGATGAAGAGAACCGCCCTGGAGGACCGCCGCCATCAAGAAAGAAGAGGAGCACTGACGGTGCTGTTCACATAGCAGCCAGAGTCAAGTTGGGTGAGTAGAAACTTAGGACTTTTTTTATCTTAGGTTTTTTTTAGGGAAGATTTTTTTAGGCTAGGGTATTTTTGACAAAAGAGCTGTAATTACTTTAAGGCAATGCCCTACCAAATGCTTTTCTTATGGCAATTTGTTTTGTAGGATAGAGAGATTTTTAGGTTAAGGGTTTTTTCTGCAAAAGAGCTGTAATAACTTTAGGACAATGCTTTACCAAATGCCCATTTCAGGGCAACCTTTTTTTTTAGGATAGGGTTTTTCAAGGTTATGATTTTTTTAGAAAAGGATTTTTTTTTATTGGGCAAAAGAGCTGTTAGAGTTTAGGGCAAAGCACTGCGCTACCAAATTCCCTTCTAATGGCAATGCCCAACTAAATGCCCTTTTCAGGGCAATCTTTTTAAGGATTGTGTTTTTTGTTTTGTTTTGTTTTGTTTTTAAAGTGATGGTAAACTTCAGACTTTAAGAATGTTGTAATAAAAAATATATTATTGTACAAGCAAAACCGAATAATTATATATTTTTTAAAAAGAGTGTGTATATACAGTGGATATAAAAAGTCTACACACCCCTGTTAAAATGTCAGGTTTCTGTGATGCAAGAAAATGAGACAAAGATAAATCATTTCAGAACTTTTTCCACCTTTAATGTGACCTATAAACTGTACAACTCAATTGAAAAACAAACTGAAATCTTTTAGGTAAAGGGAAATAAAAATAAAAAAATAAAATAATATGGTTGCATAAGTGTGAACACCCTTTTATAACTGGGGATTTAGCTGTGTTCAGAATTAAGCAATCACATTCAAAATCATGTTAAATAGGAGTCAGTACACACCTGTCATCATTTAAAGTGCCTCTGATTAACCCCAAATAAAGTTCAGCTGTTCTAGTAGGTCTTTTCTGACATTTTGTTAGTCGCATCATACAGCAAAAGCCATGGTCCACAGAGAGCATCTAAAGCATCAGAGGGATCTCATTGTTAAAAGGTATCAGTCAGGAGAATGGTACAAAATAATTTCCAAGGCATTAGATATACCATGGAACACAGTGAAGACAGTCATCATCATGTGAAGAAAATATGGTGCAACAGTGACATTACTAAGAACTGGATGTCCCTCAAAAATTGATGAAAAGACGAGAAGAAAACTGGTCTGGGAGGCTGCCAAGAGGCCTACAGCAACATTAAAGGAGCTGCAGGAATATCTGGCAAGTACTGGCTGTGTGGTACATGTGACAACAATCGCCCATATTCTTCATATGTCTGGGCTATGGGGTAGAGTGGCAAGACGGAAGCCTTTTCTTACAAAAAAAACCATCCAAGCCCAGCTAAATTTTGCAAAAACACATCTGAAGTTTCCCAAAAGCAAGTTGCAAAAGGTGTTCTGGTCTGATGAAACCAACGTTGAACTTTTTGGCCATAATTCCAAAAGATATGTTTGGCGCAAAAACAACACTGCATATCACCAAAAGAACACTATACCCACAGTGAAGCATGGTGGTGGCAGCATCATGCTTTGGGGCTGTTTTTCTTCAGCTGGAACTGGGGCCTTAGCCAAGGTAGAGGGAATAATGAACAGTTCCAAATACCAGACAATATTGGCACAAAACCTTCAGGCTTCTGCTAGAAAGCTGAACATGAAGAGGAACTTCATCTTTCAGCATGACAACGACCTAAAGCATACATCCAAATCAACAAAGGAATGGCTTCACCAGAAGAAGATTCAAGTTTTGGGATGGCCCAGCCAGAGCCCAGACCTGAATCCAATTCAAAATCTGTGGGGTGATCTGAAGAGGGCTGTGCACAGGAGATGCCCTCGCATTCTGACAGATTTAGAATGTTTTTGCAAAGAAGAGTGGGCAAATCTTGCCAAGTCAAGATGTGCCATGCTGAAAAACTCATACCCAAAAAGACTGAGTGCTGTAATAAAATCAAAAGGTGCTTCAATAAAGTATTAGTTTAAGGGTGTTCACACTTATGCAACCATATTATTTTAGTTTTTTATTTTTATTTCCCTTTACCTAAAAGATTTCAGTTTGTTTTTCAACTGAGTTGTACATTTTATAGGTCACATTAAAGGTGGAAAAAGTTCTGAAATGATTTATCTTTGTCTCATTTTTTTACATCACAGAAACCTGACATTTTAACAGGGGTGTGTAGACTTTTTATATCCACTGTGTATATATATATATATATATATATATATATATACACACTCACTGGCCACTTTATTAGGTACACCTGTTCAATTGCTTGTTAACACAAATTGCTAATCAGCCAATTACATGGCAGCAACTCAATGCATTTAGGCATCTAGACGTGTTGAAGATGACTTGCTGAAGTTCTAACCGAGCATCAGAACGGGGAAGAAAGAGGATTTAAGTGACTTTGAATGTGGCATGGTTGTTGGTGCCAGACGGGCTGGTCAGAGTTTTTAAAAAACTGCTGATCTATTGGGATTTTCACATGCAACCATCTCTAGGGTTTACAGAGAATTGTCAGAAAAAGAGAAAATATTGAGTGAGCGGCAGTTGTGTTGATGAAAATGCCTTGTTGATGTCAGAGGAGAATGGGCAGACTGGTTTGAGATGATAGAAAGGCAACAGTAACTCAAATAACCAAGGTATGCAGAATACCATCTCTGAACGCACAACATGTCTAACCTTGAAGCAGATGGGCTACAGCAGTAGAAGACCACACCGGGTGCCACTCCTGTGAGCTAAGAACAGGAAAATTAAGCTACAAATCGCACTGGCTCACCAAACTTGGACAATAGAAGAATGGAAAAATGTTGCCTGTTCTGATGAGTCTCGATTTCAGCTGCGACATTCAGATGGTATGGTCAGAATTTGGCGTAAACAGCATGAAAGCATGAATCCATCCTGTCTTGTGGTTCAAGCTGGTGGTGTAATGGAGTGGGTGATATTTTCTTTGCATACTTTGGGCCCCTTAGTAACAATTGATAATTGTTTAAACACTACAGCCTACCTGAGTATTGTTGCTGACCATGTCCATCCCTTTAGGACTGCATTGTACCCATCTTCTGATGGCTACTTCCAGCAGGATAATGTACCATGTCACAAAGCTCAAATCATCTCAAACTGGTTTCTTGAACATGACAATGAGTTCACTGTTCTCCAATGGCCTCCACAGTCATCAGATCTCAACCCAATAGAGCACCTTTGGGGTGTGGTGGAACGGGAGATTTGCATCATGGATGTGCAGCCGACAAATTTGCAGCAACTGAGTAATGTTATCATGTCAATATGGACCAAAATCTCTGAGGAATGTTTCCAACACCTTGTTGAATCTATGCCACGAATAATTAAGGCAGTTCTGATGGCAAAAGGAGGTCCAACATGGTACTAGCAAGGTGTACCTAATAAAGTGGGTGGCGAGTGTGTATATACTGTATATATATATATATATATATATATATATATATATATATATACATATACATCCTATATTATAAAAGGCCAAGTGTTTGTCTGAAGCCGTCATGCGCAGTAGAGACAAACACTTGGCCTTGAGATAGGGAGCGGGAGGTACACAAACAGCTGTGAGGTCTGGGGAGCGCGAGGTAAGCTGATTGAAACAGCCTGTGGCAAGAGATATGGAGCGCGAGCTACTCAACAGCTGTGAGGTGTGCTGCGTGAGAAGCGGCCACACGCTCCCCAGACCTCACAGCTGTTTGTGGCCGACGGGAGGGTTGTGATGGGGGCGTGGCCGGGTGTCGCGATGGGCGTGGTCGGGTGGGTGCTGCCATGATGGGGCGTGGCCGGGCGTCGCGATGGGCGTGGCCGGGCAGGTGCCGCCACGATGGGGCATGGCCGGGCGGGGTCCCGCAATGTGAAGACTTCAAGACAGAGCCAGAGAGGGAGGGGGAGAGAGAGCCAAAGAGAAGGGGGGAGAGAGAGCCAAAGAGAAGGGGGGAGAGAGAGCCAAAGAGAAGGGGGGGAGAGAGAGCCAAAGAGAAGGGGGGGGGGAAGCCAAAGAGAAGGGGTTGGGGAGAGCCAAAGAGAAGGGGGGGGAGAGCCAAAGAGAAGGGGGGGGGGCCAAAGAGAAGGGGGGGAGAGCCAAAGAGAAGGGGGGGGAGAGCCAAAGAGAAGGGGGGGGAGAGCCAAAGAGAAGGGGGGGGGGGAGAGCCAAAGAGAAGGGGGGGGAGAGCCAAAGAGAAGTGGGGGGAGAGCCAAAGAGAAGGGGGGGGAGAGCCAAAGAGAAGGGGGGGGGAGAGCCAAAGAGAAGGGGGGAGATCCAAAGAGGAAAAAGAGCCAAAAAGGAGAGAGAGCCAAAGAGGGGGGGAGAGAGAGCCAAAGAGGGGGGAGAGAGAGCCAAAGAGGGGGGAGAGAGAGCCAAAGAGGGGGAGAGAGAGCCAAAGAGGGGGGGGGCAGAGCCAAAGAGGGGGAGGGAGAGCCAAAGAGGGGGGAGAGAACAAAAGAGGTGGGAGAGAGCCAAAGAGGGGAGAGAGAGAGCAAAAGAGGGGGGAGAGCCAAAGAGGGGGGGGGGCAAAGGGGAGGGGAGAGCCAAAGAGGGGGGAGAGAGAGAGCCAAAGAGGAAAGAGAGCCAAAGAGGAGAGAGAGCCAAAGAGGGGGGAGAGAGAGCCAAAGGGGGGGGAGAGAGCCAAAGGGGGGGGGAGCCAAAGTGGGGGGGAGAGCCAAAGTGGGGGGGAGAGCCAAAGGGGGGGGGAGAGAGCCAAAGGGGGGGGGAGAGAGCCAAAGGGGGGGAGAGCCAAAGAGGGGGAGAGAGAGAGCCAAAGAGGGGGAGAGCCAAAGAGGGGGGAGAGAGAGAGCCAAAGAGGAGAGAGAGCAAAAGAGGGGAGAGAGCCAAAGAGGGGGGGGAGCCAAAGAGGGGGGGAGAGAGCCAAAGAGGGGGGAGGAGAGCCAAAGAGGGGGGAGAGAACAAAAGAGGGGGGAGAGAGAGCAAAAGAAAGGAGGGAGAGAGCAAAAGAGGGGAGAGAGAGAGAGCAAAGGAGAGGGGGGAGAGAAAGCAAAAGAGAGGGGGGAGAGAAAGCAAAAGAAAGGGGGGAAGAGAGAGCAAAAGAGAGGGGGGAGAGAGCAAGGGGTGGGACTGCTGTACTGCAAAAAATGGCCCGTGTACACGGGCTTTAGTACTAGCATTATAATAAAAGATTTATAATTCTAGTTGATATCTTCTGTTCCTCCTCCCCCTTCTTCATTTCCTCTCTTGACTGGTCTGTGACATAAAGAGCAGTACCACCCACTCTCTACAAAGACTTCCTACTGGCTTTCAAAGGGCTGGACTTCATCTCACACAAACTGATTGTATGTTCATTGGTATTGTCAAAAAAATACACATAACAAAACTTTGTAATAGAAGCATTACTATAGATACAGATTTAAAGTGAAGGTAAAGTTTGCTCGTTCTGCAATCAGTATGTCATGTAGCATCTTGTAAAATCCCCAGTCGCTAACTTATTTTTTTTAACATTACATATTTCAATAATAAATTGATTTTATTCTCCCCTACCGTTCTGTTACAAGCTCCGCCCATGATCCATTTCCTGACTTCTTAGCTTATGACTTATTGAGGCATATTTATCAAATGTCTGTCGGACCATATACGAGAATGAGGATCAGGTCCGACAGACATCGCTGAATGTAGAGAGCAATACGCTCTCTGTATTCAGCATTTCAACGCCGCCCCCTGCAGACCCGCGGCCAATCGGCCGCCAGCAGGGAGGTGTCAATCAACCAGATCTTACTTGATCGGGTTGAATTGCGGCGATTCCTGTCCGCCTGCTCAGAGCAGGCAGACAGGGTTATGGAGCAGCGGTCTTTAGACCGCTGCTTTATAACTGCTGTTTCTGGTGAGTCTGAAGAATCGCCAGAAACACGGGCCCACAAGCTCCATACGGAGCTTGATAAATGGTCCTCACAGAGCGGTCCCACCTGCTCTATACGTGTCTACAATGTTCATGCACGGCAAAGAAAACCACTGAGCATGCGCAAATCCTCGACGCTGGTCCACAATTCGCATGCGGTAATGCCAGTCTTTGCTTGATACAGCGCAGGCATCATTCATCTCAGCAACATAGTATTCAATGAATATCTATATTCATTCAATACTATATTGTATGAGAGAGATAGCAGCTGCATTTTCCATTATAAAAATATTAAAGTTATGCTCAATGGTTTAAATACATTTAGTTTGAAAATAAATTGAGTGTTACATACATAGAAATTATTTATTTCATTTGGTAATCACTTCAATTTGTCTAAAATGTGATATTTCGTTTACAATAGTAATAGCCATGTTTTTGGATTATATCGTTCCTTTTGCTTGAAATATGAAATAGAATTATGTGAAACTAATTCACAGTATTACAATATACAAATGAATAATTAATCCAATAATTATTATTTAAAATAAAAAACCAAGATGTATAATGTTAAAATAATACATTCTTAAAATTCCAGTCTATAGAGCCAAACATCTGAACTTACTTTGCAATGCTATATAATACTTTGATGCGCTGCTTAGAATTGTAACAAGAATTGTTTCAGCCTTCGATATTGTTGCAAACCGTAAAAACAAGGCTGCTATGTAATGCTGCTGAAAACATTTTTTTTTTGCAGGAAGCATGCGTGAAACGGGGGCTCCACTTGGTTTTCCAGGGAGAGGTAACAAGAAAACGTATGCGCAGAGCGTAGAAGATAGCGATAATGTCAAATGACAGCCACCTAATGGCCAGAAATGTGGTGTTAAAATGTGACCAGCAGGGTACAAAAAAAAATTATATGGGCTGAATTGGACGGTTTATAGATTGATAATAAAAATGGCGAAAAATAGGATTAACGATAAAATTTAAAAATGCCATGAATTAAAGTGCCATTGATTTGTGCTGTATTGTAGATATGTGCATAGTAATACAGCAAACTTTACCTTCACTTTAACCCTTTTAACGGATAGATAAAAAAAAAGGTACACATATACTTTTTAATAGCAAAGATTACAAATATGGCATTTGATTAGCTAAAGTTTGCCATTACTTTAACTATTTTATTTTTTTATAGGTTTTTTTAAAAACATGTTTTTGTTGTTGTTTTTATTGGGCAAAAGAGCTGTAAGTACTTTAGGGCAATGCCCTATCAAATACCCTTATCAGAGCCATTTTTAGATTAGGCTTTTTAAGATAGATTTTTCATTTGGGAGGTGGAGGGTTACTATGGTTTTAGATTAGAGAGTTTTTTGCCAAAAAAAGAGTAGAATTTAGTGTTAGTATAGTTTTTTTTAAATTTTGGTGTGGACATTTTTTAAGGAGATTTTAGTTTTAGGATAGGCATAACTGTTTTCTTATTTTGGGTAGTGCTTTGTTTTTTTGGACTGTTTTTATTATTTTGTATAATTTTAGTGTTTGTTATATTGTATAACTTAGAGGGTGTTAGGTGAGGGGTTTTGGACGGGTTAGCTGTTAGGTAGTTAAGTAGTGTAGGGCTAGTTTGCGTTGGGGGGTTGTGGCAGTTTAGAGGTTAATAGGCTAGCAGGTTTCTTGCAGTGGTGGTTGTGGTGGTTTAGGGGTTAATAGTTTAGGGGTTTTTAGGTTCATAGGTTATGGCAGATTTGGGATTATTAGTACAGCAGCGTTAGGATGTGCTGGGGTGAGGGTGCATAAGGGGTTAATAGTTTATAGGAGCAGTATGTGTATATACAATGTTTAAATTGTATTTTTTTTGTATATTGAATTTTCCTGTATATATATATATATATATATATATATATATATATATATATATATATATATATATAAATAGACAAATGGCTTGCACTCGCTGGACTTTTAAGAAAAACGTGCCTTTATTTGTGATGTTTCGGGGACTGTATCCCCTTCCTCAGACAAAGAAACACAGTGGAACACATTCATTTATAGAGACAAACAACCAATGAAACCAAAACTCCACCCCCTGAATAAAAAAAAAACACCAAGTGGTAGTCATAACAACCAAAGTAAACAGCATAATACACACCCACAGAGCTCATCCAATAAGGAGGCAAGAAACAAAGTGACCCAGCGTATACCCAGCTGGGTAAACGACCAAAAACCTATATTAGGCTTGAGTGCATATGATATCTGGCTCCAGTGTAGATGTGCGTGCATATTTTTGTAGCTATTTGATTATTGACCCATGTGTCTAATTCTGTGCTGCTTTGTTTTTCCATGTGTTTATTCCGAAATATATGTGCTCTGTTCTCATGAGGCTTGCCCGATTAGTTTATGCTCAATTATTAACTCTCGTTTATGATCCTTCTTTATTTTCCACAATGAACAGCGTGCAATCAGTCGGATCAGCTGTATAGTTGTTTACCCAGCTGGGTATACGTGATGACGCATCTTGCGTTTCTCCTCTGGCTACACGCTGCCACTGTGCAGTCTGCTGAGCGCCGTTTGTTCAGGGCATTCAGTGTTAGCAAGTGTATTATGTGGCTTGAGTATGGATGCAAGCCTTGTTAAAAATTTGCTCATAATTTATGAAGGTATGATGAGGCATTTCTGGCATTTTTCTCATCTTTCTCACTGTTCTCTTGTTCGTAGTTTAAAAATGCCCTCTGTTTAGCAGTCCTCTGTTACTTCTGTATATCTGTGTGAGGATTTACGATAAGTTTACGCTGCTTGAATTGATTTTCAAAACTAGTATGTATACATTTGCATGCCTTAGCTTATTGATATATGATTGTGCATATTTTTTGCTGTCCACATTAATCTTTTTCTTCTTTCTTTTTTCTTTTTGTGTTAAGTGTCACTTTGCCTCCTTATTGGGTGAGCTCTGTGGGTGTGTATTATGCTGTTTACTTTGATTGCTATGACTACCACTTTGCAGTTTTTTTTATTCAGGGGGTGGGGTTTTGGTTTCATTGGTTGTTTGTCTCTATAAATGAATGTATTCCACTGTGTTTCTTTGTCTGAGGAAGGGGATACGGTCCCCGAAACGTCACAAATAAAGGCACGTTTTTTCTTAAAAGTCCAGCGAGTGCAAGCCATTTGTTTATTTCTATTCATGTTTTTGCATGCACCCTGGCAGGCTGACCTAGTTGTGCGAGTGCTCTCCAGCTGCTTATATATATATATATATATATATATATATATATATATATATATATATATATATATATATATATATATATATAAAAGGACATAAAAAAGTGAGACAGGAACAAAAGAAGTAGCTATATGTCCAGTATTTAACTGGACAGCCCAGGATTTTTGCTGGCTGTACAGTATAATCTTCACACAAATACATTAAAAGTCCCCTGAGTGTTCATGCAAAACAAATATAGCCCTAAAAAAGGTACACTATGCATGCACTACTATATATGATATTGGCAGCCAATGAGGGTAAAAAAACAACACCGGCAGTCTTGGTTTGTTAAATATCTGATCTATGTGTACTCCTAGCTATCAAGATATGACTATGCATTGACTTGTATGTTACTCGCAGCCAATGGGGATAAAATGACTGTTCAGTTGTGAAAATATACATGGTGTGGTGTAAGGAATACCTTTTAAGGGGGGGAGGGTATTATGAGACCCCACCCACATACTAGCAATTTCCAGACACCCACGGGTTATCCCGTATTTTTCTGGGAAACAGCTGGCAACCCTAATGCTATGTCATATCATTAACATATCTAGATTGAACTAGATTATATATTCTCTTTCTATTCAGGACATTTCCACTTAGGGGTGTACTCACTTTTGTTGCCAACGGTTTAGACATTAATGGCTATGTGTTGAGTTATTTTGAGGGGACAGGAAATTTACACTGTTATACAGGCTGTACACTCACTACTTTACATTGTAGCAAAGTATCATTTCTTCAGTGTTGTCACATGAAAAGATAATTAAATATTTACAAAAATGTGAAGGGTGTACTCACTTTGTGAGATACTGTACATATTGTTTTGCAGATAATCATTAAAAGATTCGGATTTCTTGTAAAAACAGTTGAAAACTACTGGTTTATAAAAAAGAAATACATTAAAACATTTTCCTGCATTGCTAACATATCTAACAAGTTTAAATGTGACACAATTACACAATTATTTGTAATTATTACCTTGACGCTTTGTGATTTGAATTTTTTCCATTATTGACTGTTTAGTCAAACAATTTTTAGGAATTGATTTTCGTTTTTTAATAGAACGTAGTACATTTTTTAACACACAGTGCCATCTTGTGGTATTATATAAAAATGTTTATGAAAAGCAATTATCCCTAGCTGAACTTATTTATTAAAAAACAATAACAATATTTTATGCAGTGCCCTACAGAAGTACATTATATGATATATCTGGAACAATAAAAAAAAAACATTTTAAACAAACATGAATACATTTAGAGGAGAACCTTTGAGCATATTAATTACAGTCTAAATGAAAAGATACAGAAACAGATAGCAATACTTTTGTCACAACCTGCCCCATGGCTACAAACATATCAGCATATACAGACTGATATTATGTGCCATAATTACCATCATACAAGACAATCTACAAACAATAACCCAATAAACTTTGTTTTAGCTCTTGAGTGCTCAGCAGAGAAAAATTATTTTCTCTTTTACTGTATGTTTGTGAATAAAATGTACACAATTAACCTTTTTTTTACTGTAATGTAAATTACAGCACAAATTAATTTACATCAGTTTTGATTGCCTGGATTTAATCAAACTCACTTGTGAAACTAATATCTTGCAACAACATTGCAGCTTGAAAATTGTATAATTCATAAATATGTGACGTCACTCATCATCACAGCCACGAGTTTCAAGTCATTCTTAGTTATAAACAATGGAGGAGCATCTTGTAAATGTTAATTTCTTGGTGTATAAAACAAGTTGCGCTGTGAAGTATATAGGCGTCATAAATGCCTTTATAACATTAAAGAGCAAAGGAATGAAAATGAAAAAGTCCACTCTAATATATACATAAACGAAAACTGCAAGCAGTTAAACTAAAGAAAAATCAAAAGGAGGCAAGTTTGCCTACTGGAGTGTATTAAATGGTTTAAAAGTAGCTCCTTTACCCTTATTTCTGCATTTAAAATACCTGATTTAGCCTGCTGTATCCCCATCTATACTGAAAGTTTCTATACTTAAATCCAGGTTATTTACAATCTATGTAAACACAGCCAGCTGAAGAAATTACACTCCTGGGGCCCAATCCGATATGCAGCGTCGCCCGTAAAAGCCGGCGATGCCAAATTTTGCGCTGGTTTGGTATCACATATATGGTGTAACCTAGAAGTTACGCTCGTATATTTCTGCCTTCGGCCGTAGTTTTTTGGCCCATAGACAGGTATACCAAACCAGCACAGTTTGGTATCCAATATACAGCGTAAGGACTTACGTGGCGAAAATGGAGAAATCCTACTCCATTTTCACCTTGCCACAAATTGCAGGCATAGTAAGCCATTGCAGGCATAGTAAGCCTGTCTATTGGAACCCCGTAACTCCCTAAACTACCTGCAAAATAAAACCTAACACCTAACGCATGCACAATGTCTATCTACCTGTCAACCACGATCCCCCGCCGCAATCCCTAATAAAGTATTTAACCCCTAAACCACTGCTCCCGGACCCCGCCGCCACCTACATTAAATGTATAACCCCCTAATGTGAGCCCCTATACCGCCGCCATCTACATTAACTACCCCCTAATGTGAGCCCCTTACACCGCCGCCACCTATATTAACTACCCCCTAATGTGAGCCCCTTACACCGCCACCACCTACATTAACTACCCCCTAATGTGAGCTCCTACCCCGCCGCCAGCTAAATTAAAATGATTAACCCCTAATCTAATCCCACTATACCATCGCCACCTATATTAAAATTATTAACCCCTAATCTAATCCCCTTACCCCGCCACCACCTATATTAAAATTATTAACCCCTAATTTAATCCCCCTACCCCGCTGCCAGCTATATTAAATGAATTAACCCCTAATCTAATCCCCCTATACCGCCGCCACCTATATTAAATTAATTAACCCCTAATCTAATCCCCCTATACCGCCGCCACCTATATTAAATTAATTAACCCCTAAAATACTAAACTATCCCTACCACTAAACCTAAGTCTAACCCTACAAATAGCCCTGAAAAGGGCTTTTTGCGTGGCATTACCCCAAAGTAAACAGCTCTATTGCCAGCCCTTAAAAGGGCTTTTTGCGGGGCATGCCCCAAAGAAAACAGCTCTTTTACCAGCACTTAAAAGGGCTTTTGGCGGGGCATTGTCACAAAGTAATCAGCTCTTTTGCCTATAATCTTAATCCCTCTATACCGCCACCACCTATAATAAATGTATTACCCCCTAATCTAATCCCCCTACACCGCCGCCACCTATATTAACTATATTAACCCTAATTATATTAGGGTTAATATAGTTAATATAGTTATTATATTATATATATTAACTATATTAACCCTAATTATATTAGGGTTAATATAGTTAATATAGTTATTATATTATATATATATATTAAGTATAATAACCCTATCTAACTCTAACACCCCTAAAATTCTTATTAAAATAAATCTAATTAATATTAATAATTAAAATATTCCTATTTAAATCTAAATACTTACCTATAAAATAAACCCTAAGATAGCTACAATGTAATTAATAATTACATTGTAGCTATTTTAGGGTTTATATTTATGTTACAGGTAACTTGGTATTTATTTTAACTAGGTACAATAGCTATTAAATAGTTAATAACTATGTATAATAAATCCTTACCTAAGTTACAAATACACCTACACTATCAATAAATTAAATAAACTACAAATATCTAAACTAAAATACAATTAAATACACTAAACTAAATTAAAAAAACAAACAAACACTAAAGTACAAAAAATAAAAAAAGATTACAAGAATTTTAAGCTAATTACACCTATTCTAAGCCCCCTAATAAAATAACAAAGCCCCCCAAAATAAAAAAAATTCCCTACCCTAAACTAAATTACAAAAGTTAACAGCTCTATTACCAGCCCTTAAAAGGGCTTTTTGCGGGGCATGCCCCAAAGTATTCAGCTCTTTTGCCTATAAAAAAAACACAATACCACCCCCCAACATTACAACCCATCACCCACATACCCCTACTCTAAACCCACCCAAACCCCCCTTAAAAAAACCTAACACTAAGCTCCAGAAGATCTCCCTACCTTGAGTCGTCTTCACCCAGCCGGGCCGAACTCTTCATCCAATCCGGGCGATGTCTTCATCCAAGCGGCAAAGAAGAAGTCTTCCATCCGGCGATGTCTTCATCTAAGCGGCAAAGAAGAAGTCTTCCATCCGGCGATGTCTTCATCCAAGCGGCAAAGAAGAGATCCTCCATCGGGGCAAAGATTTCCTCCAAGCGGCATCTTCAATCTTCTTTCTTCGGACCTCCGACGCGGAACATCCAGCTGGCCCGACAACTGACAGACGAATGAAGTTTCCTTTAAATGACGTCATCCAAGATGGCGTCCCTCGAATTCCGATTGGCTGATAGGATTCTATCAGCCAATTGGAATTAAGGTAAGAAAATCTGATTGGCTGATTCAATCAGCCAATCAGATTCAAGTTCAATCCGATTGGCTGATCCAATCAGCCAATCAGATTGAGCTTGCATTCTATTGGCTGATCGGAACAGCCAATAGAATGTGAGCTCAATCTGATTGGCTGATTGGATCAGCCAATCGGATTGAACTTGAATCTGATTGGCTGATTGAATCAGCCAATCGGAATTCGATGGACGCCATCTTGGATGACGTAATTTAAAGGAAACTTCATTCGTCTGTCAGTCGTCGGGCCAGCTGGATGTTCCGTGTCATAGGTCCGAAGAAAGAAGATTGAAGATGCCGCTTGGAGGAAAACTTCGCCCCGATGGAGGACCTCTTCTTTGCCGCTTGGATGAAGACATCGCCGGATGGAAGACTTCTTCTTTGCCGCTTGGATGAAGACATCGCCGGATGGAAGACTTCTTCTTTGCTGCTTAGATGAAGACATCGCCCGGATTGGATGAAGAGTTCGGCCCGGCTGGGTGAAGACGACTCAAGGTAGGGAGATCTTCTGGGGCTTAGTGTTAGGTTTTTTTTAAGGGGGGTTTGGGTGGGTTTAGAGTAGGGGTATGTGGGTGGTGGTTGTAATGTTGGGGGTATTGTGTTTTTTTTTTACAGGCAAAAGAGCTGAATACTTTGGGGCATGCCCCGCAAAAAGCACGTTTAAAGGGCTGGTAATAGAGCTGTTAACTTTTGTAATTTAGTTTAGGGTAGGGAATTTTTTTATTTTGGGGGGCTTTGTTATTTTATTAGGGGGCTTAGAATAGGTGTAATTAGCTTAAAATTCTTGTAATCTTTTTTTATTTTTTTGTAATTTAGTGTTTTTTTTTTTTGTAATTTAGTTTAGTGTATTTAATTGTATTTTAGTTTAGATATTTGTAGTTTATTTAATTTATTGATAGTGTAGGTGTATTTGTAACTTAGGTTAGGATTTATTTTACAGGTAAATTGTTAATTATTTTAACAAGGTAGCTATTAAATAGTTATTAACTATTTAATAGCTATTGTACCTAGTTAAAATAAATACCAAGTTACCTGTAAAATAAATATAAACCCTAAAATAGCTACAATGTAATTATTAATTACATTGTAACTATCTTAGGGTTTATTTTATAGGTAAGTATTTAGATTTAAAAAGGAATATTTTAATTATTAATATTAATTACATTTATTTTAATAAGAATTTAGTTAGGAGTGTTAGAGTTAGATAGGGTTATTATACTTAATATATATATTTATATTGGCATCAGAGGTGGCAACACCGAAAATGCTCTGTTACAAAAAGAAACAGGTTGGATATTTAAATTAAACTCTGTTATGCCACATGGGATGAACGAAGCAAACAATTATTGGGTATTCCTGTGAGACTGGTAGAAAAATCAGAAATAGGTGGTCTCTAATTTTAAAATTCATCTTCATGTGTTGTCTAGCAACTTCTAATGTTGCATGTATTCAGAAGTTAATGTAACAGACAAGTATATCTGATGATACTGTAAATTTATACTATACTAAGATATTCATCAATAATTGTCTTTAAATTAATAACAACGGACAACACATTTTTAAAGTGCCGCCCGTAGTGCTATATATTTTTGAGAAGTTCACATTACCATTTCCCTTATAATGTTCCAAATTGGAATCCAACTGCCAATGACTCAGATTAACGTCACTACCCTCAAAAATATGATTCATATCATTTACTACACATATGAGCTTCTTTTATATTGTATATGTATTTTCATACTAATGCAATTAAATGAGCAGCACCTGAATAGGAGAATATGTATAGTGAGTTTTAGAAAATGAAACATAGGTACAACCTTGTAAAACTCCGTACTCCGAAATTAGTATATTGGGCCCTAAAATGATAATGAACCTAAACTTATGTTTTATTATAAATCTGTATATGCTCAAGTAATTCGGAATGTACTAAGGTGTACAATGAGAGGTAGAAATATGTCTGAGAAATAGGATAATAATAATCTCCACTATGAACGCTCACACAGTACAAAATTAAGGGGGAACCTTAAGGGATTATACAGCGTACTGAATAGAAAGGATACTGTATTAAATTAACATAGGGAGAATATGCTCTTATTGACCATACGCTAAGGAATAAACAAATATCTATAGAAGGATAACACATAACAACTAACATAGGTATTGCCACATAGGTTCCATAACATGGACTGGATCTAATCATGCAGCACCTAAGCCGCTGGATAACGACCATGTATATATATATATCGATCCTTGATAGAGACAGGATATACTGACATAACACATGGATTGCCACATTAGTTTGATACCATGATTCTGATGTAGCCACGCAGCACCTAAGCCAGCAAATAAGTAGCCATGCAGCACCTAAGCCGGCAAATAACGCCTATGGATATGTGTATATTAGTCATACATATGAATAATGATATAACAACCTATAGATTAAGCAGTAACTAGTTGCAAAAAGGGACTTATGCCATTGTTTACATCCAATGACGATATTTACAAAGGATTGTTATCTGATAGACCAGCCGGTCCCCATTGTAACACTGCAGACTTAATGATTGGTACGTCAAAAAATGTTGGATCCAATTACGCCGCAAATGACAATCGCGCCTACCACACACCGCTCTGGATTGGTCACTGAATGGGCGGACGTCAATGTGAGATAGGGATTGGTTATGAACTTCCTTACCAGCACTACATAAAGGGGTGGCACCCGGGCCTCGGCTTACTTGTTCACATTGAGAAAGGCTGATTAATACAGCCGAAACGCGTTTGTGCTCACGGAAAGCACTTTGTTGTGCATCTACATTTGGTTTTAACACTGTCCCTAGTCCCTGACACCTGAAGCCGAGGGAGCTGCTATCGGCCAGGAAACAGGGGGGCTAGGTGCACAGTTTTAGCGAGGGTACATTATCAAGGATTCTCCTTAGTTTTTTTTAAATGGTTACTATTAAAAATTCAATTTTTTAAATTCTACAATTTTAGGGATGAGTGCTAAATAAACCCTAAACCTTTTGGTTCCCTTACCTAACCCCTCTTGCACTTAATATATATATAATATAATAACTATATTAACTATATTAACCCTAATATAATTAGGGTTAATATAGTTAATATATATAATATAATAACTATATTAACTATATTAACCCTAATATAATTAGGGGTTAATCTATTTAATATAGGTGGCGGCGGTGTAGGGGGATTAGATTAGGGGGTAATACATATATTATAGGTGGCGGCGGTATAGGGGGATTTAGATTATAGGCAAAAGAGCTGATTACTTTGTGACAATGCCCCGCCAAAAGCCCTTTTAAGGGCTGGTAAAAGATCTGATTACTTTGGGGCAAAAATACAGAAATTTGTACTTACGCAGATTTCTGGACATCGCTGGTTTATCCGACTTACGGCACTTTAGCATCTGACGGCAGGGTATATTGGATAGCTCGAGTTGCGAGCTGAAACTACGGGTGGCGGGGGTTCCCTCGCTTGCACCGCAAACTACGATCTATATCGGATCGCGCCCCATGTGGGGTGTAGAATAAATAACTAATAAAATAATAATTTTCAATTGGGCTTTGGTTTACAAACATATATAAGATAAGGAAGCAAGTGTTTGCACATAGAGTGATAACATAATGAGATATAATTTTACCTGCAAACTCAATCTATTGTAATAGACTGTGGTTTTAAAGAACAAAACCAGCAATTTCATATACAGAAATAAACCTGAAAATGCAATTTATCATACATTCTATACTCTGCAGGTGGTATAACAAGTTATTGGACATACACAATTTTACAATATACTGTCTCCTTAACCCCTTAGTGACCAGACCATTTTTCAATTTTCTTACCGTTTGTCAGGGTTTTTTCCCTGATCTGTTTGCCATGTGCTGCTGGCAGACATTTTACTCACCTCTCTTGCTGACTCTGGTGCATACTGTGTGATGCTGCTCATTTCCTGCACTTCCTTTTATGGCCAGACTGGTGTACATCATCCGTGTGAGACAGGATGCAGTCTCAGAATTGTGATGTCATCACTTATTATTTAAAGGGCCTCTGTTCAGTATGCTTTGCCCTTGCATTGTCTCAGACCTGTTTGTGAGAGTTCCTGTGTATTACCTGGCTGTCTGACATCCTGGTTCCTGATCCCTGGCTTGTTCCTGACTCTGCTGTTCTCCTTGTTCCTGATTCTGGCTCATCTGACTATTCGCTTTGGCTCCTGACTCGGCTCGTCTGACTACCAGTTCTGGTTTTGATTCCTGGCTTGTTATTTGACTTGTGGACTTTTTATTATTTTTTTGCTATTAATAAAGGTGTGATTATTTTTGCACTTCTTGTCTCAGTCTGATTCCTGGCACCCTGACATTACGCAAGGGCCATGAATCCTGATGGTGCTAATAATCCCCCTTTACCTGCCATAATTTCCAGGATGGATGAACAGGATCACCGCTTGGATCAATTTGCACTATCCCTGCAAACCCTGCTGACTCACACATATGGCTGCTCCTGTTTCTGCTGCTGCACCTAGTCCTACCAGGAGCATGTCCGGTTCTGCACCTCTACCTCAGTGATATGGAGGCGGTCCTAATCAGTGCAGAGGGTTTTTGAACCAGGTAGGCATTTACTTTGAGATGTTACCTCAGGCGTTTCCCTCTGACAGAGCTAAAGTGGGATTTCTCATCTCGCTACTCACTAACACAGCTCTTGCCTGGGCTAATCCCTTGTAGGAGACTAATAAACCTGTGATTTCAAATTACCCTGAATTTGTGGCCTCCTTTCGAAGGGTATTTGATGTTCCGGCTCGCTCCTCCTCTGCTGCTAAACGACTCATGTCCATTCAGCAAGGTACAAGATCTGTTGCTCAGTATGCCATTGAGTTCTGTACGCTTGCTGCAGAGGTTGGTTGGAACAATGAAGCCCTTGTTGCCGCCTTCTTTCATGGGCTCTCTGATGCGATTAAAGACGAAGTTGCTGCCAGAGATTTACCAGAAGATCTTGAGGCATTGGTGTCTTTTTTGATCCTAATTGACATCAGACTAAGTGAGAGGCCCTCTTTCAAGGAGCGCTTGCGGAAGCCTCCTGTTCCGTTGTCTCCTATGTGTTTGTTCCCACCCATGCCTCCCTCTCCTACCATGCCTCCTGGTCCTGAGTCACCAGGTACTGCTGAGCCAATGCAGTTGGGATTCATGCGTCTCTCTGCATCAGAGAGGGCCTTTAGGAGAAGGGAGGGGCTCTGCCTCTATTGTGGGTTACAGGGCCACCTTTTGAAGTCTTGTCCTACACGGCCGGGAAACGCTCACACCTAAGGTCCTGTCGGGGGCAGACCTTGGGTGGTTTATCCTCATCCCCAGAACATCTAAAGGAGAAACCTTTGGTCACGGTTGTCCTTTCCTGGGTGGACTCCTCCATAGTCACCCAGGCTCTTGTTGACTCCGGTGCTGTGGGCTATTTCATTGACAGTGCTTTTGTATCAAAGCACTCCATTCCTGTTTTGCCTCCGTCCGTTCCGCTTGCTATTGAGGCCATTGATGGCAGGCCCCTTCAGCCCGCACTCGTTACTCACAAAACTGCTCCGTTATCCATGGCTGTTGGGGCTCTCCATTTTGAAACCCTCCAGTTCCAGGTGATAAACTCTCTGCATTTTCCAGTTATTCTGGGTTATCCCTGGCTCCAAAAGCACAATCCCAGTCTCGACTGGTGCAGGTCTGAAATTTTGTCATGATCCCCGCAATGTATTTCCACTTGTCTTTGAAAACCAGTTAAAGTCTTCGGTATCTCAATTGCTAGAGGAGTACAGAGAGTTCCTAGACGTTTTTGACAAGGTGTGTGCTGAAACGTTGCCTCCTCAACGGTCTTTCGATTGTGCCATAGACCTGCAACCCGGAGCCATTCCTCCTCGGGGCCAGGTTTACCCTCTGTCTGTTGCAGAGAATTGTGCTATGGAGGAGTATGTTGCCGATGCTCTGTCATGTGGGATCATCCGCAAATCCTGCTCTCCTGCAGGGGCTAGCTTCTTCTTTGTTAAGAAAAAGGGTGGCAAGTTAAGACCATGCATCGACTATAGGGGTCTTAATCGTCTTACCATTAAGAATGCTTACCCTATTCCTCTCATTACGGAACTCTTTGACCGCCTCAAGGGAGCTACGGTCTTTACTAAACTTGATTTGAGAGGAGCGTACAATCTCGTTAGGATCAAGGAGGGCCACGAATGGAAAACATCATTTAACACCAGGAGCGGGCATTATGAGTATCTTGTAATGCCCTTTGGCCTATGTAATGCTCCTGCTGTTTTCCAGGAATTTATTAATGATGTCCTCTGAGATATGTTGCAACAGTGTGTTGTGGTGTACTTAGACGACATCCTCATACACTCACCCACACTTGAGGCTCATCGTCGCAGATGTTACACAGGTTCTTCAGAGACTACGTGAGAACGGCCTGTTTTGTAAACTCGAGAAATGTGAGTTCCATCAGACTCAAGTAACCTTCCTAGGTTATGTTATCTCTATTGCAGGGTTCTCCATGGATCCTGACAAGTTATCTGCAGTTCTGCAGTGGCCTTGCCCAGTTGGTCTTCGGTCTATTCAACGTTTTTTGGGGTTCACCAATTACTATAGAAAGTTTATTAAAAACTTTTCTTCCTTGGTCAAACCTATCACAGACATGACCCATAAAGAGAATGATCCACTCCATTGGTCACCTACTGCCATTAAGGCCTTTGATAGTCTTAAGACTGCCTTTGCTGCTGCTCCAGTTCAGGCTCATCCTAACCCTGTTCTGCCTTTCGTTCTTGAGGTCGATGCATCTGAGACTGGAGTAGGTGCCCTCTTGTCTCAACGTCCTATGCCTGACGGTTCCTTGCATCCGTGTGGTTTCTTCTCTAAGAAATTGTCTCCAGCGGAGTGCAATTATAAAATTAGCGACAGAGAATTACTGGCCATAATTTTGGCACTCAAGGAATGGAGGCATCTTCTCAAGGGTACTAGCGTGCCAGTGCTCATTCTTATTGACCACGAGAATTTAACTTATCTATCTGAAGCAAAACGTTTGTTGCCCGACAGGCCAGATGGGCGCTATTTTTGTCTCAGTTTAATTATGTGGTCTCCTACCTGCCTGGTAGTAAGAATGTTAGGGCTGATGCCCTCTCTCGACAATTTTCACCTCTGTCCAAGGAGGAGTCTGTACCTACTCCAGTTATACCTCCTGACAATATTTTGGCTACCATACGTACTAATTTGAATTCTCACTTAGGGGAGGAGATCCTGGCTGCACAAACCAATGCACCTCCTGAGAAACCTAGTGGTAAGTGTTTTGTTCCTGAGAATCTTCTAACTAAACTTTTGCACACTTACCACTATCCTAAAGCCTCAGGTCACCCAGGCAAGAACCAAAAGATTTGGTCTGTCACTCGACAATTCTGGTGGCCAGCTCTTCGTTCTGTTGTTGCTGCATATGTTGCCTCCTGCTCATTTTGTGCACAGAATAAGACTCCTCTACATCTTCCTGTGGGTCTTCTTCAACCTTTTGCTAATGGTGAGCATCCTTGGACACATCTTTCCATGGACTTCATTGTCGAGCTCCCTGTTTCCAATGGCAATACTGTTATCCTTATGGTGGTTGACCATTTTTCTAAAATGTCACATTGCATTCCTTTGAAGAAGTTGCCTACCGCTCAGGAGCTTGCTTCAATTTTTGCCCAGGAGGTCTTCCATTTACATGGGTTACCCAAGGAGATAGTGTCGGACCGGGGTAGCCAGTTTGTCTCCAGATTTTGGCGTTCCTTTTGTGCTCAAAAGGGGA
Source organism: Bombina bombina (assembly GCF_027579735.1). NCBI lineage: Eukaryota > Metazoa > Chordata > Amphibia > Anura > Bombinatoridae > Bombina > Bombina bombina. The sequence goes on along the minus strand of NC_069500.1, from coordinate 1,016,273,417 downwards.
TCCAGCTTTCCTTCTCCTCAGCATATCACCCTCAATCCAATGGGGCTGCGGAACGGTCTAATCAAGCTCTGGAACAGTTCCTCCGTTGCTATGTCTCAGATCACCACAATAATTGGTCTGAACTGTTACCTTGGGCAAATCAGAAAAAAATCTGGACACAGTCTCGCCCTCTAAGCCTCTCAAATCAGACTGAGATCTCCCCACTCAGTCAAAAGGAATCAGCTAGTTAATTTTCATGAGGGGCGCTACCAAGCTGAGGGTACACTTAGTTTTTTTTTTTAAATGACTTAAATAAGTCTGTATGTTTACTAGTTACCAAGTATTGCTCTGTAAATATGCACTCAAATAATTGTAAATGGCTCTATTTAGCTCTGGGTTAACTTAATAAGTATATATGTATAATAAATCACATAGAGTATGATGTACAAAAATAGTGTATTTATTTAATTGACCAATGTCAAATATTTCCTATATTGGTATTAAAAATATATTGAAACATATAAAAACAGTAACGAGTTGTGGCCACAACTAATATGAACTATAGTTAAAAAAGTAAACCTATTCAAAGGCAATTAATTTGTTTACGCTGAAAAATTGCTAATATCCTACCTAGATGATTCCCTAGTTAAAGAAATAACTTGTGCAAAGTACAAGGTAAAAAACAAATTCACATTTGATATTTGCCAGCTTTGTGCAAAATGAAAGGTAAAAAACTAATTTACATTTGATATTTGCCAGCTTCAGTGACTGTATAATAGAACGATTTCAAAGCAAATAGTATTTGTGGTGAAACTTGTATGTCCCAATGTGATATCAACTTATGATATTGAATCTTTTAAAGTAAGGTTTAAAGAACTTGATAAAGGCACTATTGGTGCTGAAACGCGTAGAAAGAAGATTTCTGTGGAGGCACAATATTCTACTTACCAACAGACCAACCTTAAAGACCCGGACGAAACATAACCGGGAGGATCAAGGAAAGGATCGCAAAACATCACCTCCAGAAAGGCTAGCATTTAAATAATGGACTCAGGCTGTCAAAGGCAGTGAAGAAGCTGTGAGTATTTCCGCCACGTACGGCACTGACGCTGGCCAGGGAACACAGCCAGGTAAGTCTGCCTAACAGCAGAATTTCTAGCCGATCTGAAGCCGAAAACTGTTTAACCGGATTATAATACTAGGACAACTTTACGTCTTACACTTTGCAGGATATACCTTACCTGCTCACTTGTGCACATTTGAAACTTTTGTTTAAACCTTTCACGCTACACAGCAGATGCACAAGGTTTCACAGGGTTGAACTGGGGACGCCCTACTATACGGACATTAAAACCTTACTTTAAGGGGGCGGAGCCAACTGCAGAGCTGGTGGGACGTGTTTTTGATGCAGCTCCCGGGCCCAAGATCCTAATATAGGGGTCTTTCCACATTTTATTGAAACCTCTTTGAAGCCAGAATTCAGGTGGATGGACCTAAGAACTAGCAGTGTATTCTGATGAACTTATAGGGTCCCAGGGAGACTGCATCAACCCGTCTAAACTGTTTTATGCTGCTGAGCCAGACAAGAAAGACGCCATCTTGGGGACGCTGTATTTTCTATGCAGGTCTTTAACTAATCCCTTCACTTAAAAGCAACTGAAAACCCACTATCCCTCAAGGTCTGTGATCCAGACTACAATATGAAGTTCTCGGCTCGCTTCCTAGAGGAGATGAGGCACCTCCTTGAAAGCCATCACGCTCGCTTAGCTGACAGACTGTATACCGCTACAAATAGAAATGGCGACCATCAGACCCGGCAGCCCGACCTAACTGAGCACATCTTAAGTGATCAAGATGGGGATGGTGTTATGGGGCCCCGGTGCCTACTCCCTCCCGGCAGCATATCTAATGAAGGTCGGGTTGCGAGCACAGCAGGGGAAAAAACTTGCAATAGTACACCTTCTAACTACATCAAACAACAAGGCGAATCACATACAGGAAACGGACACCCACTAGGCATACCCGCGGACAAGTCTCTCACTATGGCAATGGTAATGCTACAAGACGCAGAGCCAGATCAGCATAGCCTTGTACAAAGGGGGAAAGCGGCAACCCGACATGTCAAATTCACATATCCTCCCCTCGAGCCACCCTCTGCTTGTGACTTTCCGGGTGATCTCCCATATATCAGCAACTCTGTGCAGCTCCGTTACTCACTTTTTTTATACATAGGGGCAGTGAACTTGGGACTTTCCCTCCAACGTCTCCAGGCCTACAGTGAGTCTCTTTCATCTACTCTACAGGACCCGCTTCCCTCCTGCACTCCCTCTGCCCTGAGTATAATCAGAGGAGAAGTGGATTATAACATGCAGCTCATTCCTAGCACAACGCAGCGAGTTGGTGTGGGTTAGAGACCCATTTTTGTTGTGAGTGGCTTTGTGAACTCCAGAGCACGCTAAAATGCTGGCGCTATTATATATGCCCTACTGCCTACTAACTGTTGATTAACACATTAGACATATTGCTATATAGATAAGTTTGCCTCCAATCTTCTCTCACATTCATATTGTAAATAGGTTCTGTCCACAATTGAGCAAAGTTTGTTCCCCATATTTTGTGCCTCTTAGAGATCTTGAATTATGATGAAAGGGGCTAAGTACAAAAGACACAACTCTCCTTCACATTGTGGACTGACAGTCCTACTCCATATTGGCCTCATCAGCAAAAGTTGTTCTCCTGCTACCACAGATCCACATTGTTACTTATATGGGACATACGTTAATATTTAAATTACTTTAGAAGGTTGCCCACAATTATATTTCCTGCTACTAGTATTGTTGCTCATGACAGTTTTATTCACTACTACAGTTGGGGACTGTCTTTGTGTGTACCTCTAATTGTGTAACTGTTTCCTTAATTGGGATTCCTTTCCTCAATTATAATGCCTGATATTTTTCTGAGTAACGAGCACCTATTTGCATGTACCGAGGCTTACATTGTTTATTGTTTTTTAATTGCAGCTGTATCCCTTTCAGTATTTATATGGTATGTTCCTTTTGGCTACCTTCTTCCTCTACTAATATTGCTTGTTGGGGCCTTGTGTACTGACTGTTAAGCTTTATACTTGTATGGTGCAGGCGTAGCCAGCGGCCGAGGCAGCGCCTTACCAATCAATATACCTAATATTATAGGTGTTTCGATATGTTTAGCAGATTTGCTCCACTGATGTTACAGTTTTGTATATAGAGTATATCATCTGCCCCCAAATCACTTCAAGCCATAAGGCCTCCTGCCATTTTATAAGCAGCCATTTGAACATGTATGTTTTATGTTATTACTGTTCCAGCTCAACACATATAGCTCACCCTTTGTCATTGCCTGCAATTTTCCTCTGCATGAAGGCGCTTATTGCCTAGATCAATCAGACAATGTGGGCTGCATATATAATATATTCCAAGACACACTATAGTGCCCATTCTATATTGGCTAACTGATTCCAGTTGACATACGTAGTACAGTAAGGGGATATATCCCTGTGGCTAACAATTCTGGTCGCTACTGTTCTTGGGTGGGCAGGACCTGCCTTATTATTTCTACCACCTAATCTTCTTTAAAATGTATTATAGGTAAACTCTTTGAATATTGCCAGCTGGGTTAATATAAAATTTATGGATTTCCTAACTTGAGTATCCCCTTATGTTAGCATGCCCTTCATAAGTTAATATCATATTATCCCATAATGACCACCTTCCTTACCCCACTACCCGATAATATGCCCCCTAGTATAGGAGAACTCCTTTGACGGTAACATAAGCATTCCCTCACTCTAGCATACCCTTAACTAGCTAGTTTTATACTATTTCATAATGACCACCTCCCCCCCATTATTCTACTTATAAAAAGTATATCTCCTAATCTAGGAGATTTAACTACACGACTTATCTTGTCTATGTCGTATCCTGTTTATTCCTCTTTTCTTATCTTACCAAATTGGTTTTACCAGTTCTACTACACTATTAAATTCAACTGTAAAGTTATGTTTTTATACATAGCATATCCGCACATTCAATAGCACTAAATTACTGTACCATATATCTCGTTAGATAGATATTCTACCATACCTACACCACACTATTTAACCAGTAACAACGGTCGTCGACGTTGCTTGAAATATATCTTGTTAATCTACCTAGGAGAATTGGTCGATGTTGCTTAAAATATACCTTGGTAATCTATTCTTTCATATTATTATAGGAAAGAGGTTCCTGATTCTTCCATAGATTAGCTTATGATGTTTATCTTATATATTTGGATGGACGTAGTGTATGTGAGATGTTTCATTTATACATGTTCTGTACAACATTTTTATTGCATAAGCTGTATTGGTTTTTCGCACAACCTCAATAAAAATCTTTAAAAAAAAAACAAACAAAAAAAACCTTACTTTAAAGGATTCAATATCATAAGTTGATATCACATTGGGACATACAAGTTTCACCACAAATACTATTTGCTTTGAAATTGTTCTATTATACAGTCACTGAAGCTGGCAAATATCAAATGTAAATTTGTTTTTTACTTTTCATTTTGCACAAAGCTGGCAAATATCAAATGTGAATTTATTTTTTTACCTTGCACTTTGCACAAAGTTATTGCACAAGTTATTTCTTTTATCTAGGGAATCATCTAGGTAGGATATTAGCAATTTTTCAGCATAAACAAATGAATTGCCTTTGAATAGGTTTACTTTTTTAACTATAGTTCATATTAGTTGTGGCCACAACTCGTTACTGTTTTTATATGTTTCAATTTATTTTTAATACCAATATAGGAAATATTTGACATTGGTCAACTAAATAAATACACTATTTTTGTACATCATACTCTATGTGATTTATTATACATATATACTTATTAAGTTAACCCAGAGCTAAATAGAGCCATTTACAATTATTTGAGTGCATATTTACAGAGCAATACTTGGTAACTAGTAAACATACAGACTTATTTAAGTCATTTTTTAAAAAAACTAAGTGTACCCTCAGCTTGGTAGTACCCCTCATAAAAATTAACTAGCTGTTACCTTGGGCAGAGTTTGCTCGTAATAGTGCTATTAATGCTTCCTCCAAGTTATCCCCGTTCATGGCGAATTATGGGTTTCAACCATCCTTGTTGCCCGATTCATTCATGTCTCAGGGTATTCCGGCTTTGGAGGAGCATCTCCGACAACTCTGTTCCACGTGGGTGCAGATTCAGGATTGCCTTAATCGTTCTATGCAGTGCCAAAAGTTCCAGGTTGATCGTAGGCGTCTGCCCGCGCTTTCCTACCAGGTTGGTGAGAGAGTTTGGCTGTTCTCCCGCAACTTAAACCTTCATATGCCTTCCAATAAACTGGCTCCCCATTATGTTGGTCCTTTTTGAATACTCCGACGCGTCAATCCTGTGGCCTATGCTCTTGACCTTCCTCCTGCAATGCGCATCTCCAATGTTTTTCATGTCTCCCTCTTGAAACCATTGGTTTGTAATCAGTTTACCACTGTGTTGCCTCATCCCCGCCCCCTATCTTTGTTGACAACCAGGAGGAGTATGAGGTCAGCAGCATTATTGACTCTGGTATGTCCAGGGGCCGCGTACAGTATTTGGTTCACTGGAGGGGCTACGGTCTGGAGGAGCGTTCATGGGTTCCCTCCTCTGATGTTCATGCTCCCGCTGTCCTCCGTGCTTTCCATGCCCGTTTCCCCAATAAGCCTTTCGTCCTCCCGCGGGGGAGGGGTCGTTGAGGGGAGGGTACTGTCAGGGTTTTTTCCCTGATCTGTTTGCCATGTGCTGCTAGCAGCCATTTTACTCACCTCTCTTGCTGACTCTGGTGCATACTGTGTGATGCTGCTCATTTCCTGCACTTCCTTTTATGGCCAGACTGGTGTACATCATCCGTGTGAGACAGGATGCAGTCTCAGAATTGTGATGTCATCACTTATTATTTAAAGGGCCTCTGTTCAGTATGCTTTGCCCTTGCATTGTCTCAGACCTGTTTGTGAGAGCTCCTGTGTATTACCTGGCTGTCTGACATCCCTCCTGGTTCCTGATCCCTGGCTTGTTCCTGACTCTGCTGTTCTCCTTGTTCCTGATTCCGGCTAGTCTGACTATTTGCTTTGGCTCCTGCCCAATGTTTACATGTTCTTTGCTTTTTTTGTAAGTTATAGGGCAATAAGTACAAGTAGCACTTTGCTATTTCCAAATTTTTCTTCAAAATTAGCGATAGTTACATTGGAACACTGATATCTGTCCTGAATAACCCTTCACATGTATATATTTTTTTTAGTAGACAACCCAAAGTATTGATCTAGGCCCATTTTGGTATTTTTCATGCTACCATTTCACCACCAAATGCGATCAAATAAAAAAAATGTTCACTTTGTAAATAACTTTTTCACAAACTTTCGTTTCTCACTGAAATTATTTACAAACAGCTTGTGCAATCGTGGCACAAATGGTTGTAAATGCTTCTCTGGGATCCCCTTTGTCTAGAAATAGCAGACATATATGGCTTTGGCATTACTTTTTCATAATTAGAACGCCTCTAAATGCTGCTGCGCACCACACTTGTATTATGCCCAGCAGTGAAGGGCTTAATTAGGTAGCTTGTAGGGAGCTTGTAGGGTTAATTTTAGCTTTAGTGTAGTGTAGTATACAACCCAAAGTATTGATCTAGGCCCATTTTGATATATTTCATGCCATCATTTCACCACCAAATGCAATCAAATAAAAAAAATCTTCACTTTTTTCACTAACTTTAGGTTTCTCACTGAAATTATTTATAAACAGTTTGTGCAATTATGGCACAAATTGTTGTAAATGCTTCTCTGGGATCCCCTTTGTTCAGAAATAGCAGACATCTATGGCTTTTAAAGGCTTAATTCTATGGCAGTTAACGGCTTAATTAGGTAGCTTGTAGGGTTAATTTTAGCTTTAGTGTAGAGATCAGCCTCCCACCTAACACATCCCACCCCCTGATCCCTACCTGACTCCCCTCAAACAGCTCTCTTCCCTCCCCCACCTCACAATTGTGACCGCAATCTTAAGTTCTGGCAGAAAGTCTGCCAGTACTAAAATAAAAGCATTTTTCTTTCCATACATTTTCAGTAATTAAGGTAAATGTGGTGCACGTGCACACGCCCCTATCCAGCTCCCCCCCGCTTGCTCCCGCCACATCGCGCACACTTGTAGAGGATAGGAACCAGAACAAACCATCGATGGGCCGCCCACCCGCCTCCCTGCTATGGCTCCCACCAATGATCGGCACCATCGATGGCCGATGCAGAGAGTGGCTCTCTCTGCATTGGTGGCTAAAATAAGGGTATTGCAGGATGCCTCAATATTGAGGCATTACTGCAATACCTTGAAAGCATCTGGAAGCGATCACAATCGCGCCCAGCGCTTTAAACTCCAGAGGACGTGTCAGGCACGTCCTTGGTCCTTAACTGACACTTTTTGTAGGACGTGCCTAATACGTCCTTGGTCGTTAAGGGGTTAAAGGGACATGAAACCCAAAATTTTAATTTCATGACTCAGACAGAGCATGTGATTTTAACTTTACAATTTACTTCTATTATCAAATTTGCTTCATTCTTATGGTATTCTTTGTTAAAGGAGCAGCAATGCACTTCTGGGAGCTAGCTGAGCACATATGGTGAACCAATGAAAGAGTTATTTGTGTACAGCCACCAATTAGCAGCTAGCTCCCAGTACTGCATTGTTGTTCCTGAGCATACACAGGTATTCTTTTTAAATATAGATACCAAAAGAATGAAGCAAATTAGATAATATAGGACTAAATTGGAAAGTTGTTTAAAACACATGCTCTGTCAGAGTCATGAAAGAAAATGTGTTGGGTTTCATGTCTCTTTAAGATGACATACCCCACAAGGTAAAAGAGCCTTAATTAATTATATATACAGGACCAAACTATAGGTGAAAAATCCCGATCACCCCTCCAGAACATCTGAAAGCTCACTGCCAGCCCCTGGAGACACCTTTCCTTTTATCCAGTGAGACTACTTAACTGTAACAAAACAGAAATTAATATATTTTACAATTACAAATATTTACTGTTTCGCGTTTTTGAAGTGTTGCGGTTGTAATTATTGTTTTTCACTGGTGCAAGTGGTTCTCATTTGCTGTGAGAGGTATCATGTATTGAACAGCTCACACAACTATAAATATAAAGGCGGAAATGCTAGAAAAGATGCGTGAAGCAATGCTCAATTAAATCCAAACTCAATCTCATCTTTACAACACAGCACTTCCACAAACTCTCAGGCGTCTATGAATCTAGACCAGACATCCTCAAACTTGACCCTCCAGAGGTTTTGAAACTACATTTCCCATGATGCTCAGCCATGGTGTAAAATTCTCTTTATTGTAATATTTTATATGTTTTAAGGGCTGCTCTGTTAATGTTATAAAACTATATTTTATTGCACATAAGTGTATTAAAACATACTGCATGAACACTAAAATGAAAAGGGAGAAATATGTGCTATAGGCATTATGTTAGTGGTACGTGGGAGACATTTTCTTAATGCATATTTAATAAGGTTATAGAGCCTTATTAATGTTACCCAGCAATTAGAGCATAGAGACAATATTAGACAAAAATAATTCATGAAGGATAAACCCCTTGGGCCAAATATATATTATTATGATTATTATTATTATTTGCAATTGTGCAATAATATAATTAAAGAAATTAGGTTATTATTTTATTATTGTCTTAGGATTCTTGGCACACCGCCTGGAATCTCTTGGCTTTTATGGGGCCAGAAGAAATGTTCTTAGCAATTTCTTGCACCAGAGATTAGAAGAGCTCTTGGAATGAGACCGTTTACATTTTTGTTTGGGTGACAGTCTCAGCCTTGCATGGGTGCCCTGCATGACATCAGTTTAATTATATAACCATACAACTCACTTCCATATTGCACTCCATCGAGTTCATAGTCACCACAGGAATGTGGATGAGACATTCACGAAACAACATTCCTTAGATAGCGACTTTTTACAAAAATGCCTTATTTAAACCAGACTCTTCAACATGCAATGCACATATTTTCTTACTATGTTTTTTTATTTTCCACCAATATGTGATTTCTCGTTACCTTTCATTACCTCTCAATGATGTTATTACTGTAAACAACCAAGAATTGGGTTTTATACACAAAACGAAAAAATGTCTTAAGAAAAAGTAGCACATACCTGTTAATCCTATTCATGTTTGAGAATTGAAACAAATAAATGCTTTCAAAAGACTAAAGAAAGGAATTTTAATAAATTTCAGGGGAATAAATTATGTTGTAGCGCATGCAATTGTTTTAATCACTTGGAGAGTGAGTATTGGTGTTTTGTTTTGGGGGTTTTTTTGTTTTGTTTTTTTGTGAGTGAGATAACAATCTAGCTGTAGTCTGTACTGATTAAAAAAAGAACCATATTTACTGAAAGTTACTTTAATAAGAATAGATGGAAAAAGAGATCATTTATCAAAAATAATAGAAATGGTCAGTCAGAAATACATTGCACATTATGCAATAAAATTAATAGGATCGAAAGGTCAAAATTGAAATGAAAAGAAACATTTTTGCAATATACATCCTTTACAAAAAATGATTCTACTTTTAACAGTTTTTTTAGTGGCATATGCACATATGTTGCAAATGCCCCGTGCACCAGCATTCAAACACAACACCTTCTCAGAGAGACAGCAGTGGCTTTACTAATGCAATACACACTGCAGCCAGCTTTCCGAGCAGGAGTGGTGTTGAAATCCGTATCCTCTAGTCACATACAGTATATGTGTTTATGCGCTGTAACAGTAATAAAAAAAAATAATAAAATGTGTTTTTTGCTAATTGAAGTAAATTGCAAAAAAATCCACCCATGCACATTTCTATTTTGACCGTTCTGTCCCTATAATTAAAAAAATCTTATGGATCACTGCCAAATAACAGAAAATATTTTTTTTTTGTTTCTATAAGCTCAAATCCGTTAATAACTGTTGCATTAATAAAACATGGGAGAAGTATTACAATGCATACACGTAAGCCCTCAGCCTGGACTAGGGCAGAGCACACAATAGAAAAATAGGTTAGTTTGTTTAACGTTGGCATATTAAAAATTGAAGCATACAGTTTTACTTAGAAAGTATGCCTGAGCTTCTATTTAGTAAATTTGATCTGAATACACTAACCAAGTGCCCAGGTACATAAGGGATTGCATGCCATATCCTTCTCTGTGGGAAATTAACCAATACCTTAACTATAACTATTTAATATAAACTTCTTAATTTCAATAACATTAGTAATAAAACACACCACTCAGAGTGGATGAAAAACTCACAGGTCACGTTTATTATGGAACACAAGAAACTCCAACGGCATCATCACAATAACTTGAGCCAGGGGGCAGCAATTGGGTACTGTGCACCTTGCAGTAACCCCTGCTAAGAAGATGGGCTGTGCCAGTGATGCAGGAGACAAGCAGAGCTCATCTACTATGCAAAGATGACTTAGGGAGTTCACGGCTTTGGCAACACGGACAGGGGACTCCCCAGGCATGCATCTGAGGACATCACCCCTGTCCGAAAAAAGATGTCACTCAACCTCCTCTCATCCTGCACCACTGGCCCGGACCAAGCCCCTGCACTGGGGTGCTGAACCACCACTCTAAAACAGTAGTACAAGGATCAACTAGTCACACAGCATATTGAACACCTGGGGAGTTGCAACTTACAGTCCTTGGACTCACGATTGCTGCTTACAAATACAGGGAGGGAAAACTTCAAGGATCAAAGCAGAAAGAGGGATTAGACTTCCTGTACAGCTCTTAAAAAAGGTAAGTCTAACCCCTCCTAGATAATAGCAACAATGTTGCACAGACACATCTTTCCCACTCAATCGTTCTGGCCTTAACCCTTATGTGCATTTCAGGCAATTTGCCTTACATTTCCTAAATGCATCTAAAAGGGTTTTTACTTCACAATGCATTTGTATTTGTATGGTTTGTAAAAACAAGCAGACTAAAGGATAAACTGAAATACCAAAACTATTATTAACATAACTGTTGCTAATTGTTTTATACTTCAGTGTGGGGGGGGGGGGAGGAGAAAAGGGAAAGTAAAAAAACTGATTGCAATATGAAGTTTAAAATATAAAATGCAGGGGATGGAGCCTACAGCCATTGTGAGTGGTCGCAGAAAGCTGGAGCTCTGCCTTAAAACAACTCATTAAACTATTTTTAGCACTTTCCCCTAGAACAAAATACCCTTAAAACCCAGTTTAGTAAACCCTACCCCAGAAGCAACTGCCGTGATCTCCTCCTAACAGACGATGCGTCCATTATCCCCAGATGATTGAGGTCTTGTTCTCACTTAACCCCTCACTTGAGAGCACACACCATCCACAAGCCCTCTTCACCAGACCGGAGCTCTCCGCGTACTCCCCGCTGCTCTCCTTAGCCTCGGCAGCGAATGCTAGACACGGAGCTACGCATCACCCTGACTGGCTTGCGCACTAACGGTGAGACTCCCCTCCCCATATCCTCACACCAGAATTAACAGCGGGCCGGCCAGAGAGAACTTTGAAACTCCTCACCTGCTCAGATCGTGCCGACCGTTTGGGGATTCTGCATCCCGGTCTGGGAAATTACTTATCTGGCGCAAACGGACGCCATTTTGAGGCCTGTACCACACTAAGGCTGCAGTACTCCTCTGATCATGGAAGTCCTTCCTCCTGGCACAGGCATAAGGGTAAGAATTTGAGTCTTACAGCAGCTACCCTAGCTACCAAAAAATTGTGGCATCCCCTCATATAAAAGCCCCAGAGCGAATACTTAAGAGCACATGGGGTCTGAGTATTTTCTACTTACCCTTGCTAGTCTCTGCCACATGAGACTGACATACCCCTTCCTTGTCTATCCTGTAAGACACACTTGGGAGAAATATAGCCTCTGGCTCCTACTAAAGAAAAGTGTGAACTGAGCCTGACCTGGGAAGAGGTTTTGACCAAATATCTAGAGACCTTATTGCTTTTCTCCCCCCATAACATCAGGCTATACCACACTACCACACCTGTTGGCCTAATAGGGTTATACCACTCGTTCATACACTACTTTTATCTGAGGAGGCATTACTTACCCTCATAAAGAGGGTCCATTATCTCACTACCCTACTAATCAGATACCCAAACAGCCCTGATACAGACTTTCACATTTGTGGCATCAAGTTCCCTCTCCTCCCTTTCCCGTAGCCCCTAGGGACTGCGGGTCATACCCACGCTCCTTTTCCCGAGCTCGCCCAGAGGTGGCACCTCCCCAGGAGAGGGATCTTTCCTAAACACTGGCCTGATTAAATATATACTGATCTGGTTAACCCAGGTACACACCTTTAGAACCATTGTCTCGGATCGGAAGCCATAGCCATACCAGTGCCCCCACCTGGGCCTAGACGTCCCTGACCATCTCTTCATAAAGGCTAGAAGGGGTAATGAGGGGCTAGGGCCTACATTATAGAGGTGCCAGCTTTATCCTCCTCCCAGTTTTCAATTCCAACAAGGAAGAAGTTTACCCTGCTGAGTTTCGGAGATCTTGAGCTCATTCCTCCTAATTATGGCGCACTCAGTAAAGAGAAAACCAAAACATCTGGAGAACCCTAAAAGAACTCTTACTGACCACTTTCATAGTAAAAACTTATCAGATCCAGATCTTTCAGGGGAAGATTCTAGAGACTCCACACCATTCTTCCCCGAAAACACTAAAAAAGATAACCCTTGTAAGGACAGAGCTACACTTTCACAATCCACTTTTTTAGAATCCGTCAAACTGTTGTCGGATAAGATGGACACTCATTATACATCCCTGAGACAAGACCTTCGCCAGTCTGTCAGTGAACTCAAACGGGACATCTCCTCGCTCGGAAGAACGGACCGAGATAATGGAGAGAAAACATGAAGATCTAGCAACTGATCACAACAATCTCCTTGCCTATTTTCAAAACCTTGCAGAGCAGATCTCAGACCTGGAAACCAAACTGGCGGATCTTGAAGATAGATTGCGCCGAAACAATCTCCGGATCAGAGGCATTTCCGAAGAAGTCCCCCCTGCTGAACTTCATAACTACCTCAACACCTTCTTCAAAGACCTCCTAGGTACAACCTCAGAACAAGACCTGTTGATAGACAGAGCACATAGAGCCTCGCGCCCTCGCAATTCTACCGCTGATACTCCAAGAGACGTTATTCTCCGTCTCCACTACTACACAACTAAAGAGAGGACATTGAGGGCCTTTTTTAACAACAAACCACTTAAGGAACCCTATCAAAATCTACAAGTCTTCCCGGATCTTTCGTCGCACACGTTAGCCAAAAGGAGAACTTTTCAACAATTCACACAAGCCCTGAGACAGCACAAGATAAAATACAGATGGGGTTTTCCGGTGAAGTTATTTCTACAACACCAAGACCACTCATATGTAATCTCATCTCTAGATCAGGGCCTGAAACTGCTCCAAACCTGGGGACTCTCTGCCCCCTCCGGGGGCCTCTACCAGGAGGCAAGGCAATTCCAAAGGACTTAACATAGCAGCTACAGAGTGGCGATCACTGAATCCTGCACCCATCCGCCAAGAGGAAGAGGAAGGAAGATCAGACTCTGGACGCACTTAGAGTTTTCTTTTTTTGTCACTAAGACTATCCACACCTTAGTCCAAATCTCTCAACTAAGGACCGACCCGAGCTCACATACGGGTACATATCTTACTCCTATACAGCTCTCTGGATATCGGCCCCCATAACGAAGACCCTTCCATCAGAAGTTCAACATTCAGGTAAGCCTAGAGCTCACATACGGGTACATATCTTACCCTCTTTTAGCTGTAGGTTCTTCCTCCTTACTTACACTCATCTCAATCCTAATTTACATGTTGTCCTCCTATTACCTATAGTCTTCTTTTCCACTCCCCTAGGAGAGAATCCCCAACTCTCTGATTTCAGAAGATACTTGTCCGCCATCAAAGACGCTTAATAGACTTAAAATTAAGGACCATACCAGTAACATCTCCTGGTTTTACTGTATTCTAAGACCCACATTTATGTCTTTCAGAATGTTATGTTATAGTTTATAAAGCCTAATTACGTTTTGTTAAGATGTTATGTTGTTACCTTGAGCTCATACTCATTTCCTCTTTATTCCCTCCCATTATACCTGTTAAATAGTCTGTAGAATAATCAGTGAGTTGACCTCATCTCTTATAGATCTAAATGTATCCCCCATTGAACTGATCCCTGCATTTCCAAAAGTTATTGTGCCTACACACAGATCTTGCCGTAAGCTAGGTTACTTAATTTAGACACATCTACAGGATGAACATCCAACACTCAGCCTCCTTCATATCTTCACATTTGTAGACAACCCTATACCCACCCTTCCTCCTTCATTACTGATACACAGCTTTTGACTTTACCCTGAGGTACACTACACCTCTAGTAGTCTACCAGGAACTCCTAGATATCCAATCTTCCTTACCCATCCATTTTCTCATACACAAACTGGGAGGTGCCTCATGTCCGAGCACCTCTCCCTTCCCCTTACACACCTATTCTTTTCGTGCCCTATCCACTATCCTCACCCCCATATCACTTTACTCTTCAACTTCACCTTTCTAGACATCTCCATTCTAGACCACTCACAAACTCTCTTCTTCAACAATTAGCCTATTGTAGGCTAAATACATCTTTCTCATCTTTCTGGACCGCTGAATACCCATACCCCCTTTGAAATACCCAAAGCCTAGTTATATCTAATTATCTAGATATATCTTCCTCTATAAACTTCGGTTGGACCAAGCTTTCTCTTGAGCTGAGTGACCCAGGGAAACACCCCCTATATACCTCTTACCCTTCTCCTCTCACTTTTCCCTTTCTCCCCCTTTTTTTTTTCTTTTTCTCTCTTCTCCATCTTTTCCCCCTCACCTCTCCTCCTCCCCATAATTATGGAGGGACTCTCTCTACTCACATTAAATGTCCAGGGACTCAACTCTCCTACCAAGCGCAGTCTCCTTTTCACATATCTACGTAAAAGTAGAATAGATATTGCTTTTATCCAGGAGACTCACTGGACACCGACCCCGGGGATCACACGCACCTCTAAATGGTTTCCCACACTTGTAGAGGCCTCGTTTTCCTCCAAATCCAGAGGTGTAGCTATATATATATATAGGTAAGAACATATTCTATGACCCAATTTATGTTGAATCCGACCCTCAAGCTAGATTCATCATTATAGTTTGTAAAATAATAAACAGCTAATTACATTACTCAATGTTTATGCACCCAACAACAAACAGATTAAATTTCTCAGGTCGCTTCTCAGTTCGGTCTCGGAAGTTAAACAGGGGGAACTAATTCTAGGGGGGGACTGCAACCTCATATGGGACACGACACTAGACAGAACGGGTCCTCCACTCTCCCAACATGACAGAACTATCCATTCTCTATCCAAGGCTTTCCAATCTCTCATTGCCCAATATGAATTGTATGATGCATGGCGGGCACTCCATCCACAGGAGAGACATTTTATTCCTCACCACACAAATCACATACCCGTATTGACTATTTCTTCACCAGTGCTAAACGCTTGGATAACATCTCCTACATCAAAATTACCCATTTCCTGGTCTGACCATGACCCTTTACATCTCCAACTTGGCCCACACCTAACAGACTTCCATCCCTGAGTCTGGCGCATGCAGGACTGGACTATTACAGACCCCATTCTAAAAACTGACCTCCAAACTAAGATCACTGATTTTCTGAGCCTAAACGATGATAATCAGACTACGACACAAAACTTATGGGCCACTCTCAAAGCTGTAATGAGAGGACACCTCATGCAGACTGAAGCAGAAGCTCGTTCAAGAGGTGGAGCCACTCTCTCTTCCTTAAATATTCAATTGAGAAAATTAAGAACTAAACTTGCCCTCTCATATTTGATCGCAGTTAAAAAAGAAATAGTTGAAATTACTAGAAAAATGCAAGTTCTGGAAATCGAAAAAGTACATAACATGCTAGAAAAATTCAAAAGGATTCACTATCACCAAGGCAATAAAGCCTCCTCCCTTTTAGCAATGAAACTCAAACATCGCACTGCCCAATCTCGAATAATGTCCCTACAAAACCCTTGCGTGACCAAAGTCTCCGCCCCAGCGGACATAGGAGACACCTTTAAGCAATATTACCAAACTCTGTATAACATAGTAGTAGACTTAGACTCTCCTCCTTCCACCCTAGTGGAAATTTCTTCCTTTCCTCACTCTCTATCTCTTCCCTCAATGAATCCGGAGTATACCCCCATGTTAATTGCCCCATTAACAATAGAAGAAGTCACGAAAATCATTCAAGCCATGAGGTTAGGGAAATCACCTGGCCCTGATGGTTTTACAGCTAGATTCTATAAAACCTTTCACCATCTTTTAGTTCCCATCCTCTGTAGATTCTTTCAGGAAATAATCACGGGGGGCTCTTTTAAAGAAGAATTCTTGGAGGCTATGATAGTGACAATACTAAAGCTGGATAAACCCCCAGACCTTTGCAGCAGTTACCGTCCTATCTCATTAATTAACCTTGACACCAAGATCTTTGCCAAACTTCTTGCAAACAGAATCTCGAGAATTGCCCCATCCCTTATTGTGAATGATCAGGTGGGCTTTATCCCAGGCAGAGAAGGCCCCGATGCGACCAGACGAATACTTGATCTTCTTAATCTCGCTTCCAGAACAGACGCCTCATTCTTGGCCCTGTCTCTTGATGGGACTATTTATGGGAGACCATGAGAGCTTTCCGAATCCCCAACAAATTCATTCTTGCAGTTCGAGCCCTTTATGGGCACCCCTCAGCTAGAGTCCGGGGAGTTGGATTCCAGTCCCTTACGTTTAGCATAGCAAATGGCACTAGACAAGGTTGCTCATTGTTGCCTCTTTTGTTTGCACTAGCAATCGAACCCCTAGCCCAATGTATTAGACAGGACCCCCAAGTCAAACGGCTTTCTATTGGGATTCACACCCACAAAATCTCCCTATATGCAGACGATGTCACCCTTTTCATGACATCCCCTAAAGAGTCATTACCTGCAGTTTTCACGATCTTAAAAAGCTTTAATACTTTAAGTTTCTATAAACTTTTTTTTTTTTGTTTTTAATTTTTAAATGCTTTATTGGTACCAATTTCCAGAATTACATACAGAAAAAAAAAGTATCTACATTCTTCATTGTTCACATTTACAAATAATCTGATCCAAAATATATTTACTAATAAATACAAAAAAAAGAAAGAAAAAGAAAAAAATATATACATTCTTCATTGTTCACCTTTACAAATAATCTGATCCAAAATATACTTCTTATAGTACCATAAATAATTATAATCTGAATAGTACAAGAATTGACTATTGTATCAAGAGTTAACATGATTCCCCTAACGAAAGACACCAGTGACTTATCATCTAGTGTCTTAAACATAACCTTCTTCTAATATTAAGTATATGCAGAAAAAGAAAGAAAAACAGCCAAAATTTGTAATCATAAATTATCCTCTCGGTCTTACTGTCATCTCGAAGAGATGGTAGGGTGGGGGGGAAGAGAGAGAAAAAACAAAAACAAACCCTCACATCCCTTACCTCTCTCGCTCTCTCTAGCGCTTTTACATTCCGCCCCAGCTTGGAGGGAATAAGCCTGTTATAATATTGATCATAACATATTCTGTATTCCTGAAAGGGGCTGTCAGTTGGATTTGTATATGCAACGGTAAAGATAGAATTAACTTTTTCCATTTCTTAAAAAAAACTTCTTCTAGCAGACTAGCTGGCTCTCGTGAATCATAATGTTCTAACATACACTGTTTAACCACTCCATTTTTACATGCCACCAGTTTGGGGGCTTTTGTCCCTTTCCAGTCCTTCAAGATTAGATTTCTAGTTATAAAAATGATAGTATTAATTAAATCGTTCTCTTTAACTTTATCTGAATATTTTACTAGAAAAAAGACATGGAATATTTGAATCTCAAATTCAATATCAAGCTTCCTTTTGATTCAATAATTAACTTGTCTCCATAATTGGTTAATTTTCGGGCACCTCCAAAAATAATGAGTAATATCTGCTTCCTCTGCGTTACACTTCGGGCAGGTTAATGTAGTCCCATACCACCTAGTTAGATTTCTATTAGTTATATATACTTTCCTGATCAATTTCAGGTGTGACTCTCTCCAGATAGTTGGGACCCAAAATTTATAAGTCAACTTCAGAGATTGACCTATTTCATTTGTCGTTAAATTTGGGAACTCTCTATGCCATTTCTCTTTTATCCCCTGCAAATGCTCTTCATTATTAAGTGAATTGATTGCTTTGTAGATTATTGAGATTTATATCTTGCCATTTTCATACAGCTTAATAATATTATCTAAAATCCCCATAGACCAATTGGGGTTGTATTTAGTTCGTAAGCTGTTAATGAAGTGGCGTATTGTAGAAACGCGAAAAAATCTTTTTTCGACAGGTCATAAATTCTAGCTAGGTTTATGAATGAGTTAACTGTCAAATCTTCTGATAATAATTGTCTAATAAACATTAAACCTTTCCTTTTCCACCGATGGAAAACTACTTGTGATACACCAGGTTGGAATTCGGGATTGCCACAAATGCTGAGAAAATTTGTACAGAATGGGTTAACCTGTACTTTGTGGCAAACCTGTTGCCATGCCTTTATAGTATTGGTAAAAATTATAATTTTTACAATTTTCTTAGGTATTGTATTTACAGGGCAGTGTAAAAGTGTACCCAGCCTAAATGGTTCGGCCATGTAGTTTTCTAAGCTACCAATTGTCACATAGTCTTTGGATGTTATCCAGTCCATTGCATATTTAAGTGTGGTCACTAAATTATACATCTCTAAATTCAGGAAATCCAGCCCAGCCGCTAGTTTGTTAAGTTGTAATTTGTCTAGCCCTATCCGTGGCCTTTTCCCGGCCCAAATAAATTGGGTACATTGTTTATTAAAATCTCTAATGTCTTTTTTATATAGTAGTATGGGAATATTCTGACACAAGTATAGAATTTTGGGAAATAGCACAGATTTGATTAGCATTATTCTAGCTGTTATAGATATAGGGAGATTAGACCACATTAATAATTTTCTTTGGCATTCCCTGAATATTCTAGGGTAGTTTAATTCATAGCACTCCGTCATATATTTAGACAATATAATACCTAAATACTTAATCTGTGCTTTTTCTTTAAAGGGTAATGGCCCTTTAAAATTCAAGGGCTTTTTTAACCATAACAACTCTGATTTCCCATAATTAATCTTATAACCTGATATCTCGCTAAATACCTGCGTTTCTGCCAATAATATTGGTAATGTGTTTTCAATATTACTTAAATATACTAAAAGGTCATCTGCATAGAGAGAAAGTACCATTTTTTTATCACCAATCTGGATTCCTGCCAGGCAGTCTCTTAAACGAATTGCAAAAGGTTCTATTGATAGATTAAATAGCAAGGGGGATAGGGGGCAACCCTGTTGCGTCCCTCTTTGTAGCCTGAACTTTTCCGACGTTAATCCATTGACTACTACAGCTGACATTGAGTTCTTGTATAAGATTTTTATTAAATTTATGATATTGTCTTTAAAACCGAATTTTTCTAATGTAGTGAATAAATTATCCCAGCTGATATAATCAAAGGCTTTCTCAGCATCAACAGCTAAGATTGCCGCGTCCAACATCTCACGACCTGTATCTTTCTTAATTTTATTTTGCATATATTCTATTATCAACATTGTTTTACGGATGTTTTTGACAGGATTTCTCCCGGGCATAAATCCGGTTTGATTATCATGGATAATTTCTGATATGAATGGTTTTAAGCGATTAGCAATTATAGAAGTCAGTAGTTTATAATCTATATTCAACAATGCAATCGGGCGGTAAGATGCTGGGTTTTCTGGGTCTTTATCTTTTTTAAGGATAAGTGAGATGTTGGACGCGGCAAAGCCGGAAGAGCATTGCTTCTGATATAAAAAATAGCTATTGTATACATTATATAAAACTGGGGTTATTTCTTCTACTAGTATTTGATAGAATTCCGCTGGTAGTCTGTCCGGCCCTGGAGCTTTATTACCTTTAAGGTTTTTTATCCCTTGTTCAATTTCATTTAATGAAATTGGAGTGTTGATACTTTCCATTATATCCTGTGATAATTTAGGTAATTTTACTTTCTCCCAAAATTTATTTTTAACCTCTGGATTAAATGTCCCTGCTGTATACAGGTTCCTAAAAAATTCTACAAAAACCTTCTGTATCTCTTTATTTGTAGTGGTTCTGAATGATCCCTGTTTAATTGCTCCTATATTGTTTTTGGCTCTGCTTTTGGTTATAGAAGCTAAGGCCTAGATTTAGAGTTTGGCGGTAGCCGTGAAAACCAGCGTTAGAGGCTCCTAATGCTGGTTTTAGGCTACCTCCGGTATTTGGAGTCACTCAAAAAAGGGTCTAACGCTCACTTTTCAGCCGCGACTTTTCCATACCGCAGATCACCTTACGTAAATTGCGTATCCTATCTTTTCAATGGGATTTTTCTAACTCCGGTATTTAGAGTCGTGTCTGAAGTGAGCGTTAGAAATCTAACGACAAAACTCCAGCCGCAGAAAAAAGTCAGTAGTTAAGAGCTTTCTGGGCTAACGCCGGTTTATAAAGCTCTTAACTACTGTACTCTAAAGTACACTAACACCCATAAACTGCCTATGTACCCCTAAACCGAGGTCCCCCCACATCGCCGCAACTCGATTACATTTTTTTAACCCCTAATCTGCCGACCGCCAACTACGTTATCCTTATGTACCCCTAATCTGCTGCCCCTAACACCGCCGACCCCTATATTATATTTATTAACCCCTAATCTGCCCCCCACAACGTTGCCGCCAGCTACCTACACTTATTAACCCCTAATCTGCCGTCCGCACGCCGCCGCCAGCTACATTATCCCTATGTACCCCTAATCTGCTGCCCTAACATCGCCGACCCCTATATGATATTTATTAACCCCTAACCTGCCCCCCACAATGTCGCCGCCACCTACCTACAATAATTAACCCCTAAACTGCTGACCGCAAAGAGCCGCCAGCTACATTATAGCTATGTACCCCTAATCTGCTGCCCCTAACACCGCCGACCCCTATATTATATTTATTAACCCCTAACCTGCCCTCCCTAACATCGCCGACACCTAACTTCAATTATTAACCCCTAATCTGCCGACCAAATCTCGCCGCTATTCTAATAAATGTATTAACCCCTAAAGCTAAGTCTAACCCTAACACTAACACCCCCCTACGTTTAATATAATTTTAATCTAACGAAATTAATTAACTCTTATTAAATAAATTATTCCTATTTAAAGCTAAATACTTACCTGTAAAATAAATCCTAATATAGCTACAACATAAATTATAATTATATTATAGCTATTTTAGGATTAATATTTATTTTACAGGTAACTTTGTATTTATTTTAACCAGGTACAATAGCTATTAAATAGTTAAGAACTATTTAATAGCTAAAATAGTTAAAATAATTACAAATTTACCTGTAAAATAAATCCTAACCTAAGTTACAATTAAACCTAACACTACACTATCAATAAATTAATTAAATAAAATACCTACAAATAACTACAATGAAATAAACTAACTAAAGTACAAAAAATAAAAAAGAACTAAGTTACAAAAACCTAACACTAAGCCCCTGAAGATCATCCTACCTTGTCTTCACCATACCAGGTTCACTGATCCGTCCTGGCTCCAAAATCTTCATCCAACCCAAGCGGGGGCTGGCGATCCATCTTCCGTCGGCTGAAGAGGTCCAGAAGAGGCTCCAAAGTCTTCATCCTATCCGGGAAGAAGAGTAGATCCAGACCGGCAACCATCATCTTCCAAGCGGCATCTTCTATCTTCATCCGATGAGGACCGGCTCCATCCTGAAGACCTCCACCGCCGACCCATCTTCATCCGGCGACGTCCAACTGAAGAATGACGGTTCCTTTAAGGGACGTCATCCAAGATGGCGTCCCTCGAAATCCTATCAGCCAATCGGAATTCGAGGGACGCCATCTTGGATGACGTCACTTAAAAGAACCGTCATTCTTCAGTTGGACGTCGCCGGATGAAGATGGGTCCGCGGTGGAGGTCTTCAGGATGGAGCCGGTCCTCATCGGATGAAGATAGAAGATGCCGCTTGGAAGATGATGGTTGCCGGTCCGGATCTACTCTTCTTCCCGGATAGGATGAAGACTTTGGACCCTCTTCTGGACTTCTTCAGTGGATGTCTAGCCCCCGCTTGGGTTGGATGAAGATATCGGAGCCAGGACGGATCGGTGTGATACCCGGTGAGGTGAAGACAAGGTAGGATGATCTTCAGGGGCTTAGTGTTAGGTTTATTTAAGGGGGGTTTGGGTTAGATTAGGGGTATGTGGGTGGTGGGTTGTAATGTTGGGGGGGGGGTATTGTATGTTTTTTTTTACAGGCAAAAGAGCTGAACTTCTTGGGGCATGCCCCGCAAAGGGCCCTGTTCAGGGCTGGTAAGGTAAAAGAGCTTTGAACTTTAGTAATTTAGAATAGGGTAGGGCATTTTTTATTTTGGGGGGCTTTGTTATTTTATTAGGGGGCTTAGAGTAGGT
This sequence comes from Bombina bombina, assembly GCF_027579735.1. Lineage (NCBI taxonomy): Eukaryota > Metazoa > Chordata > Amphibia > Anura > Bombinatoridae > Bombina > Bombina bombina. Next base: position 1,016,250,674 of record NC_069500.1, on the reverse strand, counting down.
GTAATTAGTTTAAAATTGTTGTAAGATTTTCCTTATGTTTGTAAATATTTTTTTATTTTTTGTAACTTAGTTCTTTTTTATTTGTTGTACTTTAGTTAGTTTATTTCATTGTAGTTATTTGTAGATATTGTATTTAATTAATGTATTGATAGTGTAGTGTTAGGTTTAATTGTAGGTAATTGTAGATATTTTATTTAATTAATTTAATGATAGTGTAGTGTTAGGTTTAATTGTAACTTAGGTTAGGATTTATTTTACAGGTAATTTTGTTATTATTTTAACTAGGTAACTATTAAATAGTTCTTAACTATTTAATAGCTATTGTACCTGGTTAAAATAATTACAAAGTTACCTGTAAAATAAATATTAATCCTAAAATAGCTATAATATAATTATAATTTATAGTGTAGCTATATTAGGATTTATTTTACAGGTAAGTATTTAGCTTTAAATAGGAATAATTTATTTAATAAGAGATAATTAATTTCGTTAGATGTAAATTATATTTAACTTAGGGGGGTGTTAGTGTTAGGGTTAGACTTAGCTTTAGGGGTTAATACATTTATTAGAATAGCGGTGAGCTCCAGTCGGCAGATTAGGGGTTAATAATTGAAGTTAGGTGTCGGCGATGTTAGGGAGGGCAGATTAGGGGTTAATACTATTTATTATAGGGTTAGTGAGGCGGATTAGGGGTTAATAACTTTATTATAGTAGTGCTCAGGTCCGCTCAGCAGATTAGGGGTTAATAAGTGTAGGCAGGTGGAGGCGACGTTGTGGGGGGCAGATTAGGGGTTAATAAATATAATATAGGGGTCGGCGATGTTAGGGCAGCAGATTAGGGGTACATAGGGATAATGTAAGTAGCGGCGGTTTACGGAGCGGCAGATTAGGGGTTAATAATAATATGCAGGGGTCAGCGATAGCGGGGGCGGCAGATTAGGGGTTAATAAGTGTAAGGTCTGGGGTGTTTAGACTCGGGGTACATGTTAGAGTGTTAGGTGCAGACGTAGGAAGTGTTTCCGCATAGCAAACAATGGGGCTGCGTTAGGAGCTGAACGCGGCTTTTTTGCAGGTGTTAGGTTTTTTTTCAGTTCAAACAGCCCCATTGTTTTCTATGGGGGAATCGTGCACAAGCACGTTTTTGAGGCTGGCCGCTTGCGTAAGCAACTCTGGTATCGAGAGTTGAAGCTGCGTTAAATATGCTCAACGCTCCTTTTTTGGAGCCTAACGCAGCCTTTATGTGGACTCTCAATACCAGAGTTATTTTTATGGTTCGGCCAGAAAAAAGCCGGCATTAGCTTTTCGGGTCGTTACCGACAAAACTCTAAATCTAGCCGTAAGTATTTAGCTGATCTTCCCCTAAAGCCACCATATAGTGATTTTAAGCGCATTTCTTCCTGCATCGTATTTTGCTTTATGCGTAAGTCTCTCTGGGACTTTAACTTTATATATTTCTCCCAGAGCACTCTCCCTGGCTGGGCTATATAAGCGTTAAAACTATTCCTTACTGCATTGGAGAGCTGTTCTTCCTGTTGTTTATTTTTTTTTTTAGTTTTACAAAGATATGCCTTCACCTCTCCTCTTAATACCGCTTTACCACATTCCCAGAATATTTCAGCCTTATTTTCATATGACCTATTATGCAAAGCGTATTCCTGCCATCTGCTCTTCAGCCAATTCTGGAACGCAATATTTTTTGCCAAATATTTGGGAAAAAATACATCATTATTAGTTTGTTTTTGATATGTTTTTAATTCTAAATCTTGTCAGTATATTTATAAGAATCTTAGTAGTGCTATCCAAATAATATATCAGTTTATGGCAGGGTTACAAACACAATATAAAAAATAGCAACCCTAATCAACCATGCATCTACTAGACCATACAATTAATATAAATACCTGAATTCTTTTATTTAGTTAATATCCATAAACATATTGAAATATATTTGCAATAAAAGGAAGCTAAATAATATTATAGGCGCTTGAAAACTATTTAAATATGCTATGCAAAATTCCTACACGCTTATCTTAAGAAACCAGCCTTATATACAAGTCTTTTAACATCCAAGCAATACAATTCTAAACAGTGTTTATAAAACAATAGGATAATATATATATTCTGCTATTTAACTGCAATTTATCCTAATACCAAATTAACTGACAATATCAGAACTTGCATAGATGAATTACTTAACAAATCAGACACAGATTTAAGCAATACCTAGGCTTATAACTACCAGTTTAAAATACAATATACTTCACCAATTTTGAACCAATTCGTAGCGGTCTTTAGGTCATCTCATTTGAAGGAAGGTTTTTGCACAAATCAAGGATAAGTTTTAAGCTCCTTGCTGAAGTGAACTTTTTTTTTTTTCAGGTATATCGCAGCCAAAATCAGATCACTAATTTTCAACAAGTTACAGACAACTCCCTCTTGTGCATTCAACACTCCCATTATATAATCATTGATAACCTGTTTCGTTCACGCCCTTTTTGCTTGTCCCTTCTCATTGGGTAATTGGTTTAGTATACATTGTTGTTATGGAAACGCCCACGGCCTTGTCCCTCTATTGGATAATCTGAATATCCCATTTCCAACAGCCAAAAAGCTTTCTGGCTGTAGTTCTCTCATATCAACACCGGGTGGCAGCATTACAATTAGACAGCATAAACAATTGCAGCATTTGAACCAACTTAAATCAGTATTTCTATTAAATGGTTATTCATTTTATCATAATTTACTGCAACAACTATTCACAATATTTGTTTTGGATAAGTTATATCTTAATGAATTTTCTGATCATTTTGATATGAAACATCAAATACATCTAGCATTATATTAAAATAATTTATATTTCATTTAGCCTAACAGAAAATTTATATTTCATAGTCATATCACATCAAAGTGACTTCCATATCTTCATCTCACTATATTTTAAGAGATGTATTTAAAACTTTATAAACATTTATTGCATGTTTATATGATATGATATTTCATTTCATGCAGGCATTCCATCTCTTTCTAAGTGCATAGATTGATGCTCATGACCAATGGTTGTCTGCAATAAAAATAGAAATAATTATTAGAGATGATCCAAGCATTCATATGTCTATGGTCCATAGGTATTTATTTATATTCTTAAAAACACAGAGGTTAAGTAAGATCTTTTATGTTTTCAAAACATATATATATATATATATATATACATATATATATGCACATTCATTTCTATGTAGATCTGAGATTATCTGTTTGAAAAATATAAACAAAACAGAGGTTATTACACATTTTTGACTGACTAAAACAGTTACCTCCCAAGCTTAGCAAATACCCATGTAATATTTCTCAAATTTCTATATTTAATACATTCTGGGGCATGCATTCAAACAGAAAAAATAAATTGATGTTTATTTGCTGCCTGCTTATGTGAGTTTCCAGAGTCACACCTTAGCATTTGTCTGTGTTTTTCAAGGCCTTTATTATCTTAATCACCACATGAACCGCTCAAATAAATCTGTGCTAATTACCAGTTCCCCTTGAAAAATGTTTTCATTTCTCACATTTCTTCAGACGGATCGGCATTTCTCTTGGAGGAAATCCATATATATGGGCCTGTGTCCTGTTCTATGTATCAAAGTGCTGCCTTTTACACAGCAGGAGGGGGCTTCAAAGGTTATGCTCAAGCCTTTGGAGACATCCTGTCTGCATACTAAATGGGGGAAGAGCTGAACATGATTGAAGTCAGTTTGTCTGGGAGGAATGAATCATTTTTAATTTTTTTTTCTGATCAGGGAAATATCTGATCAAAAATACAGATTTATTAATCTGGAGATATATGATTAAAATATATATATTTATTAACCTCACATATACCATGACATAATCGCCCTTCCAATTTTAAATAGATGTAGGACACATGTATTTAAATTGGTCTAAAGTCAATGGTATTTGATGAGGATCAACCGTATACCTCATAGACAGTCTCTTATGTAGAAAGTTTGTTATTTTGAGCCTTCATGTTTATCAGTTAGGCATCTTTAAACTACAGTATGTCTTTAGTTCATTTGGGGATATGATACTTCATTCTCCCTCTATGACTTGTAGTTGGGATCTTGGATGACACGCTCGCAATTGATTGATATGGACCCATTTACCTATGAAACTTTCATTTTTGGGGATCCTTATTTTATAGGCCACTGGAGATATTTTGTCAGTAATGGCAAAAGGACCTTTCCATGAGGGAAGAAATTTCTTCTCCCTGACCTGATCTCTTCCAAAGTTATAAAGATAAACTTTATCATTTATTTCATATTCCTTTTTGGATGTTTTGAGATCATAATAGGTTTTAGTGGCAGTTGCGGCTCTTTCTAAATTCCTTTGAGCAAATGCAAAGGCATATTGCAGGTGCTTTCTTAGGTTTCCCACATATTGATGTGTATTGGCAGCGTTTATCAAGTTTTGGTCTGATGTACGGTACAGCAGATGCTGAGGTAGAACCATTCTTCTACCAGTCATCAGTTCAAAAGGTGACATCTTGGTAGCACTACTTGGAGTTGCTCTTAATGCCATTAAGACTAGAGGTAGTTTTACATCCCAGTCTTTACCTGTTTCACTCACAAACTTTTTGAGGATTTTAACAATGGACTGGTTGTAATGCTCTACACCACCACTTGAGGCAGCTCTATAAGCAATATGGAGCTTTCTTTTAACCCCTAGTATTTTCCACATTTTCGTCATCACTTCGCTAGTGAAGTGGGTTCCCCGATCTGATTCGATTCTTTGGGGCAAACCAAATCTGGAAAATACATGGTTGATGAGCAACGCTGCACATGTTTCAGCACTATTGTTAGGTGCACTAATGCATTCTACCCATTTAGTGAACAGGCATGTCACGGTTAACATGTATTTGTTACCTCTTGATGATCTTGTTACTGGGCCAATAAAATCAATTTGTATATCTGACCATGGCATTACCATCCCCCTTTTCTGCAATGGTGCTCTATGCGTTGGTGCAGTGGGTTGGAACTGTGGACAGATTAAACAACCTTGACAGTAGGTTTGAACATCTTTCAACATGTGTGGCCAAAAAGCATAATCACGTAATATTTCATACGTGAGTTTGGCACCACGATGACCAGATGTGGGAGCATCATGGGCATGTTGAAGCATTAGACCTCTGAACTTGGTGGGTACTACCCACTGCTGGATGCCAGTTTTGGAGGTTCTAATTAACAAACCATCCTGTAATTTGAATTGTGATCTAGATTTCATTAAGATTCTAAGATCTTCTTTGCCAATGCAATCATCTTTTGAGATGGGGTTGCTTTCAGGATCTTCTATGTGTTTATAGAAGATGCCTACAATGGGGTCTTCTTTTTGACTAGTGATCAGGTCCTCACTAGGAGAATCCTGACTCCATTGTACCAAGTTAGGCTCACTCTGTTGTTTTGCCTGGTTTCTGGTAATGGCTTCTACCTGAATTGCACCCATTAAGTGGTCAATATTAAGGAGTTCTCCAGTTATGGCTCCTTGTTTGGCTAATGAGTCTGCAAGGTCATTGCCTTCCTTATCAGGACCTAAAACTCTGGAATGACCCTTGGTCTTTTTCCAGTGTATGGTTAAATCATTGGATACTACCAGATTATCAATCTCGCAGAACAACTTGCCATGCTTGACTGGTTTGTTATTGCTTTTCTGCATGCCATTTCTTTTCCAAGTTGGCAGGTATTCAACAAAACTGTCACGCACATAATTTGAGTCAGTTATGATCACAAATTCATGAATACCATGTTCAATAGCCATTTCAATGGTTTTGAAAACAGCAGTGAGTTCTGCAACTTGACTGGATCTTGGTCCAATGTTGAAACCTATAGATATATTTGGGGATCCATTTGCCCCAGTTATACCAATGCCAGCGACTAATTTGCGTTCATTATCAATAGTGGCATGGTAAGAACAACCATCAACATATACCCAAGGTAATGTTTGACAATGGTCCTCATTGTACATTTTATATGGGGAAAGCAATTGTTCCTCCGAAAATCATCTTCTGATAATTCTTCCCCAGTATCTCTAGCAGTACAGTCGTGGAGCTCAGCAAGTCCCTGTGCAACTGGATTCTTTTTATTCTGCTTGTAGCGAATTTCTAATGGCCAGCCTTGCAAGGAAAGAGTCCACGCTGTTATGCGGCTATTAGACAAATTCCCATCTCTTATTCTCTCACTCTGCAAATATAGCAAAGGCTGGTGGGCCGTTTCTACAATAATTTTCTCGCCCTGTATATAGCTGCGGAAATTTTGTAGTGCCCATACAGTAGATAAGAGGGCTTTTTCGCAATTGTTAAACTTCATTTCTACTGGGGATAGATTTTTGCTCGCATAAGCAATGGCTTTGTTCAAATTATCATGCTTTTGGTATAAAACAGCACTCAGCTTACATCTGTGTACCCTGTTTCTAAGTAGAAAGGTTTGCCACCTTCAAGGTACGCTAAGCAAGGTGCTTGAGTGAGTTTTCTCTTCAGCTCTCTGATGGCTGTCTCTTGAGACTCACTCCAGTGCCATTTCACCTCTTTCTTTAGAAGAAGTAGTAGTGGTTTAGCTAATTCCGCATAATTATCAATGAATTTGCGAGAATAATTTGTCATACCCAGGAATGATCTCAATTCCTTTAAGTTAGTTGGGTTTTTAGAATTCACTATCGCTTCCACCTTTTTCTTCTGGGGATTTAATCCGTCAGAGGTAACTTCATGTCCCAAGAAGTTTACACGAGTGCGGCACCATTGAGCTTTTTGCAGGGATAATTTGACACCTGCCCTTTTAAGTTGGCTGAGGACGTGTTTAAGCTCTGCGATGTGTTTTTCAAAGTCTGTGCTTTTGATTAAAACATCATCAACATAAGATAAGGTCCCCCTTTCCAGTGCGTCAGGCATAGCCTTATGCATGAATACAGCAAATTCATGTCCAGAATTTATGTATCCAAATGGAAGTCTCTGGAATGCATACTGAACCTTTTGGAAGGAGAATGCTAGCTTATATTGGTCCTCTTCATGTACCTTTATGGTCCAATATCCCTGTGCACAATCAATGGCAGTGAATATTTTTGATCCCTGCATTTGTGCTATGCATTGGTCAATATATGGCACAGGCCAGCCAGACATGTATACTCGTTTGTTTAGCTGTCTTAAGTCAGCACACAAACGCCATTGTCCATTGGGCTTAAGGACACCTAGAATAGGATTATTATAAGAGCTGTGCACCTGTCTGATAATACCTCTTTCTTCCAAATTCCTTATGATCTCTGCAAGAGAATCATATGAGGCTAAGGGAAGTCTGTATTGTTTGACAAATACAGGTGGTGCATCGGGATCTGTTTGTATTCTTGCAATGTGCAAGTCTGTAGTACCACAGTCATAAGAATCCTTAGCAAAAATATCCTTGTACTCCATCAGGAGTTCTCGCAGCTGTTCGCGTTCATCATCGCTGGAACAGCCATTAGCTAAGGATATTTGCTCTTCGACTATTTGCTGAAATCCTGGAAATATTTCAGGCTGTCCTATTTCATAGGCTTCTTCCAGTCTAGAGGTGAGATCCCCTTGATTATAATTTACATTGCTCCCATGACTCTGGGTATTGGCGTAATCTTGCTGTTTGATTGGCTGATCAAACACTTGAGAGGCTTCTTCAATTTTACAGATGCCTTCCTCTGAGCTGAAGGGATAAATAGACTGAATATTAAATAGACCCTCTGGCATGGATGCAAAGGATTGTTCTATTAATTGTTCTTCAGTTAGGTATCCTTCAGGTATTAGCCCAATTACATTATTCTGGAATCCAAAAGTGTAATAACTTGATTCCAGTGCATATCCTATGGTAGTTCCCTTGGATAAGGTTATATTCTGTGGGGTCATGTTATGTACAATAATATGTATTGGAATAGTTCCAATATTCACCATAGGAGTGTAAGTCACTGCGACACCTAGATTTTGTATTCTATGGGAGAGGCAAATCAGTGTTTCAGAAGTTTTTAATTTCTGATCTCTCTTTACCTGTAAGGGTAAAAGAAATTTATCAGCCCCAGCAGGAATTATAACATCGCTAGATACCTGCATATTCACAGCATATGGCAATTGCTGGTTTGATTTCAGGGCTGCATTTTCATCCTGAAATACTTCAGGGTCCCCCTTTAACCTGCTCCAGAGGCAAGAATTAATCAAATCTATTTGTATGGCATATCTATGTAAGATATCATTGCCAATGTATATTTAATTATGGGGAGTATTTAAAACTAAAAACAGGTGCTTCACTGACTTATTGCCAATAGAGATAGATAATAAGCACTTAGCTGTGATGTTATAGCTTTCAGACCTGTCATCCAGGCCGTTGACACAGTGGTCTTGGGGAGAAAGATATTTAATCACTTTAGGTTCAGCTATCTGCGCTAATAAACCTTCGCTTATATAGCTAGCTTCCTGTTTTAAGTTTATTTTAGCATACTTGGTTGTACCAAGGTCATGCACTTGTATAGGGATAAATAGATCCTCTTTAACTCTCTCAATCCCTGTGAGGTATTGAGTGTGGCCTCCCCCCTTAGGGATTTTAGGATCCCCCTTGTGGAGTGATATGGTTAATATATCGCCATCTAGGGAGATATTCGCTATCTTTCCGGGCGAAATTTTAAAAGTATTACAATCAGAGCCACTAAAAGGAGTCTGATCATCTATTTGTAGAATAGTGATTTCAGGTACATAGTTATTCCTGAAATGAATCTCCACAGCATCTGGTTTCTCTTCCACCACGTGACAGCTATGTCGGGCGTGAGATATACCAGATTTTTCATAATTGATAGGCCGTTTAACTTGTGACCAAATTACATTATTTATGCAATCAATTATGGTGCTTAATCGTTTCAGGAGATCACTACCAATAATTAAACGATCAGTTGGCAGATCCACTATAATGACAGGGTGTCTTATGACCCTGTTCCCCAATTTAAATTTTAACCATGCAGTACCGTAAACTTTTAGGGAGTCACCCCCAACACCTATTAGAGAACCGTCAAATTCTTTTATTTTAGGTTTGTGGGGTGTTAGCTCATTTAGCTGTGTGTAGTACCTGTGGGATAAGATAGTCGCCTGTGACCCAGTTTCAATTAATCCCCTGATAGGGTTGGAGACTGAATCTTGCAGCTCAACTAATACATAATATCTTCCTGCAGTTTCTACCATTTCACACATAAAGTTGGCGTTAGCATACATTTGTGGGCTTCGCCACGTGTTACCTGAGTTTGCCATGCTTTCTGATGCAGAAGAATCTTCATACCTACCTGTTCCCTCTATGACAGGTTCGGCTGGATTCTTGTGTACTGCATCTGTGGAGATAAGGTTAAGAGAGTGCTGCAAAGGAAGAGATTCGTTAGTTTTTCCCGGATGAGGTTGCCTGTCATCACAGCTAAATTGTCCGTTTTCGGTCTGTGGGGAGAGAACATGATTAGTATCATTGATATTTATTATTACATTTTGTATATCTCTCCCCTCCCCCTCAGGTGATGCTGCAGTATTTATGACTGTGCCTGTGGTCCACTGCTGACCACTGGCTGTACCCCTAAAAAAGTATTGTTCGGTTGCTGAGCCGTAGATTTTTTACTCATATTAGCGATTTGTTCGCTCAACCGATTTAACTGGGTAAACAGCATATCTACCTGATTGTACAAGTTACCTCTATCCCTGGGCCTATCTCCTGGTGCCCCATTGTACTGATTCCTGGACCATTGGGTTCCCTCAGAATCAGGGCCGTTATTTCTATTCTGGCGTGGTTGCCCCTGGGGTTCAGTTTGTTCAGCATTAGTATTTTGGGGAGCATTATATACCTGGGGTGTCTGGTTACCCTGAGAATATCTTTGCCGTCTATTGTATCTACCCTTGAGCGGATACCAATTATTTGGTGGGTATTCTCTTTGTGAGTAATTATTCACCTGATTATGTCCCCCACTTTGGTTATAGTCTCCCTGCGCCTCAACCTGTGTAGGGGGAGGGGCGGAATTAAACCTCTGTGGAGATGGCCTGTTTTGACTGGCCACCTCTGCATAAGTTCTGTTTTTAGACTCCAAATTGAGGGGTTTAGGTGATACCCTAGTTTCTGCTACAATTTTGGGTTTTGATTCCTTTTTAACCCCCTGCTCACTGGACTGCTGAATAGAGTATAATTTTGTACTCTCTTTGATCAGCCATTCCAATGAGCAGTCCTCATCAAAATCTCTAGCTAAGTTAATTTTGATGGGTGTAGGCAATGCTTCAAAAAATAAATTTACAAATTCTGAGCCATCAAATCTGGGATTATCTTCAGCCATACTGTACGCATTTTTCAATACAGAAAGGAATTCGATTGGACTCTGATTCGCACGACACTTTAAACCATATACCGCTATTTTTGCGGCAGTTTTAGTGCGATATTGCCCGAATTCTTTTCTGCATTGTCGTTTTACCCCATTCCAGGAATGAATATTCATATCCTTTAGTGAAGCAAAGAATTTGTGATGCTTACTGTCAAATACCCAAGGCAGAAATTCAATTTTCAATTTCTCACTTGTAACATTCATTATAGCTAACGCATTTTCAAAAGCCTGTAAATGATCAATTACAGATGTTGTTCCCTTATTGGAGAATATAGGTACTGCGCGTTGTACGAAGGTGATTATTTTATGGGAATCATAGACTTTATCAGACTTACTCTGGACTTCTCTGTTAGAGTTTCCCTCCCCCGCGCCAGCTGCGCTACAGCTGTCCTCTGGATTTACATCCTGAGGGGATTGTCTATTTGGGAAATCTATTTCTGACCCGTTAGGGGTCATTTGTCTATGTTGTTCTATATATTTTTGTACCTCGTCCCTGACGCGTTCGCTAAAGGAGTTAGCATTATCTGTATTATTCTCATTGTTAACATTAGGGTTTTCATTATGGCGATATGACCTTTTTAAATCGCTTAATTCTCTCTGGCTTTGCGCAAGCTGTTTATTTAAATCTTGTATCTGTGCGATTAAGTCTGTATTATGCTTATCTAAGGCTGTTAGGTTTTGGGCAAATTCATCCATTTTATTTTTGGCTATTTTTAAACCCTCTTCGCGTCTACTATTTTCTAGCTCCTGTATTTGCAATCGTTTGTCTGTGACACAAAACGACATTTCGTCAATAATGCATATTAAAAGGGGCCAGCATTTTAGTATTAGTTCGTCTCGCTTTTTGAGAGCCTTGCATTGATTAATCATTAATAATTCCTGGAAGAATTCATTCTCTTCATTCCACATATTATTATTAACGGTAATATTTTTAGCCCTAGTTTCAAGCATATCCACAAAATCATTTAATTCACCAGCAATATTTAACTTCCCTTTAATGTAACTTAAGATATCTTTCTTAAGGACCTGACCTTTAGTAATGGGTATTGTAATGGGACCAATTTCATCGCTATGTACAGAATTAAATGAGTCACTTCTGGCTACAGACATTATTGTATTGGTTTAGTACTTAGTTAAACTAAAACGCTAATACAATTTTTGCCAATAAAAAGAGAGAAGAAAAAAAATTTATATTTAAAAAAAAAAAATATTATTAATTTTGAAATATGAAAAATTAATATTCCGAAATATGAAAAATTAATATTTTTGATTAACTTTGAAAATATGAAAAATCAATATTTTTGATTAATTTTGAAATATGAAAAATTAATATTTTTATTAATTTTTCAAAATTAATCTTTAATAATATTTCAAGATATTAATGTCAATCTTGAAATATGAAAATTAATATTTCAACTTTTCAAAAAAAAAAATTATATCTTCAAAATATTAACATCGAAATATGATTTTTTTTTTTTCTCTTTTATAATAATTTCTATTTACTTACAAATATATTATATCAAATATGATGGAATATTAATAAATCTCAGAAAAGTGCCTCCAATTATTATGTCAGTATATTTATAAGAATCTTAGTAGTGCTATCCAAATAATATATCAGTTTATGGCAGGGTTACAAACACAATATAAAAAAAATAGCAACCCTAATCAACCATGCATCTACTAGACCATACAATTAATATAAATACCTGAATTCTTTTATTTAGTTAATATCCATGAACATATTGAAATATATTTGCAATAAAAGGAAACTAAATAATATTATAGGCGCTTGAAAACTATTTAAATATGCTATGCAAAATTCCTACACGCTTATCTTAAGAAACCAGCCTTATATACAAGTCTTTTAACATCCAAGCAATACAATTCTAAACAGTGTTTATAAAACAATAGGATAATATATATATTCTGCTATTTAACTGCAATTTATCCTAATACCAAATTAACTGACAATATCAGAACTTGCATAGATGAATTACTTAACAAATCAGACACAGATTTAAGCAATACCTAGGCTTATAACTACCAGTTTAAAATACAATATACTTCACCAATTTTGAACCAATTCGTAGCGGTCTTTAGGTCATCTCATTTGAAGGAAGGTTTTTGCACAAATCAAGGATAAGTTTTAAGCTCCTTGCTGAAGTGAACTTTTTTTTTTTTTCAGGTATATCGCAGCCAAAATCAGATCACTAATTTTCAACAAGTTACAGACAACTCCCTCTTGTGCATTCAACACTCTCATTATATAATCATTGATAACCTGTTTTGTTCACGCCCTTTTTGCTTGTCCCTTCTCATTGGGTAATTGGTTTAGTATACATTGTTGTTATGGAAACGCCCACGGCCTTGTCCCTCTATTGGATAATCTGAATATCCCATTTCCAACAGCCAAAAAGCTTTCTGGCTGTAGTTCTCTCATATCAACACCGGGTGGCAGCATTACAATTAGACAGCATAAACAATTGCAGCATTTGAACCAACTTAAATCAGTATTTCTATTAAATGGTTATTCATTTTATCATAATTTACTGCAACAACTATTCACAATATTTGTTTTGGATAAGTTATATCTTAATGAATTTTCTGATCATTTTGATATGAAACATCAAATACATCTAGCATTATATTAAAATAATTTATATTTCATTTAGCCTAACAGAAAATTTATATTTCATAGTCATATCACATCAAAGTGACTTCCATATCTTCATCTCACTATATTTTAAGAGATGTATTTAAAACTTTATAAACATTTATTGCATGTTTATATGATATGATATTTCATTTCATGCAGGCATTCCATCTCTTTCTAAGTGCATAGATTGATGCTCATGACCAATGGTTGTCTGCAATAAAAATAGAAATAATTATTAGAGGTGATCCAAGCATTCATATGTCTATGGTCTATAAGTATTTATTTATATTCTTAAAAACACAGAGGTTAAGTAAGATCTTTTATGTTTTTTATGTTTTATGTTTATGGGGCATGCATTCAAACAGAAAAAATAAATTGATGTTTATTTTCTGCCTGCTTATGTGAGTTTCCAGAGTCACACCTTAGCATTTGTCTGTGTTTTTCAAGGCCTTTATTATCTTAATCACCACATGAACCGCTCAAATAAATCTGTGCTAATTACCAGTTCCCCTTGAAAAATGTTTTCATTTCTCACATTTCTTCAGACGGATCGGCATTTCTCTTGGAGGAAATCCATATATATGGGCCTGTGTCCTGTTCTATGTATCAAAGTGCTGCATTTTACACAGCAGGAGGGGGCTTCAAAGGTTATGCTCAAGCCTTTGGAGACATCCTGTCTGCATACTAAATGGGGGAAGAGCTGAACATGATTGAAGTCAGTTTGTCTGAGAGGAATGAATCATTTTTTTTTTTTCTGATCAGTGAAATATCTGATCAAAAATACAGATTTATTAATCTGGAGATATATGATTAAAATATATATATTTATTAACCTCACATATACCATGACAATCTAAGAAGATTACCGCGTGATCTGATATCTTTATATCACCAATTTCTGCCCTTACTTTCTTTCCCATCATCATATCAGCTATTAGGAACATATCTATCCTCGAGAACGTCTGGTGTGATTTGGACATACACGTAAAGGTTCTATTATCAGGATTTTGGAGCCTCCAAATATCTTTTGTTCCAGTTTTATGACAGAATGTATATAGGATTCGTGTTTCTCTGTCTCTTCTAGCCCTACATTTATTATTTAACCTATCTAGATTAGGTGAGAATACCAAATTGAAGTCCCCTCCAATAATCAGCTCTTGATCTCTATAAGTCATTAGTTTCCCTGCTAGGGTATCCCAAAATTGCCGGTCTACCTTATTTGGTCCATATAAGTTACATAAAATAAACAGCTTTCTGTCGATTTCAATATGAACAATCAGGAATCTACCTAACGGATCTATTATTTTTTAAATTATTTTATATGTTAATAACTTATTTATTAATATTGCTACTCCATTTTTCCTATTATCATAGACGAGATTACCTCTCCTACCCATCTAGTCTTTAATTTATTTGCTTCTTTCTCAGACAAGTGTGTCTCTTGTAACATCGCTATGTGCGGTTTATATGTTCCTAGTAGCTTAATAATTGATTTTCGTTTTATTGGGGATGATACTCCGCCCACATTCCATGAGGCTATTTTTAAATTCTCACTCATTTACTCTACTTGAACTAAATTAGTTAGATTAATACTCATTATTACATACTAGTTTTGAATAGTTAGAAGGGATTGCGAGAGAGAAAAAGAGAAAGGAAAAAAAAAAAATGTTATAAACACTTCCCTCCCCCCCCTCCCTATATAGTCTAAGGAATATCATCTTCATATTGCCAATAGGATAAAACGTCCTGCACATATTAAAATAAAACATCAACAACCATTGTTCAAATAAAATCTGTCTAGTAAGCCTTCCCCTTGTGTAGTTCACTGCCCTCCTTATATGGCAATTCAGCAGGAAAGTGAACTGTAACCCTCCAGTTCCCCTTCTATTGAATCTGTACTTCCTTAGTTTATCTCCCCTTATGCTTCTTTTTATCTTATAAGTACTAAAATACTGCTTCAGCAGTGTATTATTAATCCGGGCCCCACTATGAAATTTTCCTGTCATGTACTTGGCTACCCTCCTCTTATAAATTAGACAATGAAACATACATTATATATTATGGCATCCACTTGTGCTCCATCTATACTTTATTACTCTATCCCTTTGTCTCTACAAAATGTTCTCGCTTCCTGGGGGGTTTCAAGTGTCTTAGGTTCCCCGTCTATTAGTATAATTAGCTTAGCCGGGTATACTAATCTGACATTGAAGTTTGCTTTAATCAGCTTAGAACAGAAGGGTGACATTAATCTTCTTTTGGCCGAGGTCTCTGCCGAGAAATCTTGGAATAACATTATTTTATTTTGTTCTATCACAACTGGGAATGTTTTCCTATAATTCCTCATCATATTAACTTTATCTGTAAATTTTAACAACTTGACAATTATAGGCCTCGGGTGTAGCGTGCCATCTGGATTTCTATGGCTTATCCCCATTCTGTGTATTCTTTCAATTTGTAAGGGTTGAGATTCTGAGTACATGTTCAAAGCTTTAGGAAGTGTATTAGTATTAAAGTGAACCAAATCTTTAAAATCAGCATTCTCGGGGACCCCAATGATTCTAATATTATTTCGTCGTGCCCTGTCTTCTAAATCTTCTACTTTTCTCTGCATAGTGTCTACGTTAACTTGCATTCTCGAGTTAGACTGCTCCATCTGGGACATTCTATCTTCTAGATCTGAGACCCTATTCTCTACCTCTTCTATTCTCGCAGTAAACTGCCTAACTTCAGATGACAAGGAGTTGATGTCATGTTTAATCTCCACTTTTAGAGCATCTAACTGTAGTGTAAACACCCTAGATATTTGGGCTACTATCTCAGCTGTGTTGTTTGTGAGTGGCTGGGTCTCAGTGTCTACTTGTAATGTATCAGGTCCTACCTCTATATTTTTAGGGTTATTTTTTTTTCTCTATGTCTCGGCGGCATAGCTGGAGAGCTCCCTTTAGAGGCTGCTATATATTTATCCATCAGAGTGTATTATTAATTTTGCGGGAGCAAGTGCAAATCAGTGTTTGAAGAAAGAAAAAAAGAAAAATATGTGAGATTGTGAGAGAAAAAAAAAAAAAAAGGTGCAGCAAAAATATGGCTCTGAATTTACCAGAGCATCTACTTTATAACTATAATTAAAATTTATTCAACTCTTGTGTATATACCTTTAGTGAATTAAGTGAAGCTAAGTGATATTTAAGTGATTATGGCCTGTCTCCGAGACTTGTGCCCAATTAAACAATAATATAGTCTTAAGTTCCCCCTTTGCTGATTAAGCTCTAACTATGATTTAAGGCTAAGAAAAGAAGAAAAAAATTACTTGAGATATTTCTGTGTTATCACACTTATACAATCGTTTCTGTCATCCACTCTAGGGCTTGCCCCTTAAGCTCTGATGCTTTAATAACAATACTATACAGATAGATCACTCTATGTTTCGTCCTAAGTAAACTTAGACAGATTAAGTGCTTCCCTGATAGGTCTCTCTGTATTCCTACCTAAGTAAACTTTAGCATCTTAACAACTTCCCCAGTTAGGCTTATACAAAACAGTCTAGCACTATTCAAACTTTGCTTTACACACAACCTGATCCAAACAATGTTTACAAAAAGTGGTATTCAGCCAAATTACATAAATATCTCATTCTCATATATGTTGTTATCTGTTACCGTTTATGCATACGCCATTATGCGTTTAACCTAATCAGTAACTCAAAGTTGTTATGTTTCAATATAACTTTTTTTTTTTTTTTTCCCCTTGTAGCAGAAATATCCAAAATTGAGGAAAAGAGATATGAGAAAAACCACAATAACATGAAAATAAACAAAGTCCCTCTTTTCTTCCTTCTTTTGTTTCTCCCTCTCTCCTTCTTTTCCAGATTGAGCCCCCCTGTCACTGGGTTTCCAGCACACTTGGCTCTGCAGAGAAATGTAACTTCTTAAGTTCTGCTTCTTTTATTATCTGCGATCAGTAGGGGCACCGGCAGTCCCAGCAAACTGTTACATAATAGTATTCCTCTAAATGTCAGTATACAGGATATCAGCTTTTTAGGCCTCTCTAGCTTCTTAACTCCTACCCGTAGGTTATGGGAGTTTTATTTTGTACTCCTACCCGTAAGGGTTATGGGAGTGTATCACAACACTTGTAACGCCAGTGGTTGATGCTTTAAAAACTATTATTCCTTTCCTCTTTCTGTGACTCAGCCTCTTTAATCCAGCAGAACAGTTAGGGACCTTCCCAGCTGTTCAAATACAAATACATTTCCATTTCCCAGGCTGCAGCTTGCCCTTTTTTTTATTCCTCCATATCACTGGCTTGCCTGCTTCCCTTGTTGTGGGCCTCACTTTAGGGATATCATGAACAGCCTCTTCTCTCCCCCCCCCTTCCTTTCTGTCCCTTTTACTTTACTTAGTTTTGATAATTTTGAGCAGTACCTTAATATCCGCTGTGTGTCCGATAGGAGTCCGCCGTAAAAGGGACCTTCAGTAACTACCCCGCTCACCTTGCGAGGGAAAACATACCTCCTTGGAGTAGCCCAGAACCAGATCGTCCAGGGGGGGGGGGGGGAGTTTACCGGCACTTTAACAAAGGCCCGCAGCGCTGCTCCAGGATCCGACCCCAGCCAGTACTTGCCACGAACTGTCTTCCTCGGTCCCAGCCTGCTGCCGCCTCTGCGATCTTACGCTGCTGTTAGGGTTCCACTGCCTACTCGGTAACTTAGGCACTACGTTCCTCCAGGTTACAGCAAACAATGAGGTTGCTCCACTCTCAGGAGCCTGACTGTGGCTGACATCTAGGCGCTGACTGCTCCTGCAATCCGCAAACTATCCGGGTCACCTGCTTGTAGCGGCCAAGGATTACTGCGCCTAACAGCTGATGCTCGAGCTCAGGGAAGAAGCGTACTGCTTGCTCCGCCTCTTCCTGGAAGTCCAGCAGGTTTCTATAAACTTAATATCTTAAAGACAGAGGCTCTCCCTATAAATATTCCCCCCAATGACCTCAATTACATACAGAGGATATACCAATTTCAGTGGAAAACGGCCTCCATCAGGATCCTTGGGGTTCACCTTAGCCCTGACCCTTCCTCCACGGTAGCTCAAAACTATGGAGACAGGCTTTTAGAGTTCAGATCACTACTTGAGTCATGGGAATTTCGGGAAATCTCTTGGACGGGGCGCATTGCTGCGATTAAGATGTCCTTTCTCCCTAAGATTACATATCTGTTCAGATCCATACCATACAATGTTCCCAGGTCTATCTTAAATAGACTTCAGAGCTTGATCACCACATATGTGTGGAAAGATAAGAGACCCAGGACATCTGGATGAACCCTAGAGAAGTCTATTGCACAGGGCGGACTCGCTTTGCCAAATATAATCTCATACTATAACGTGGCCAGACTTTAGCACATATTTAGATGGAATGATTTTGAACAATAACCAGGTTGGCTTCTAGTCGAATCATCAATACTACCCTCTGACATGACCCTCCCTAATTCTCTCTGAAACCCTAATCACTACAGACGAGATCTGGATAGTATTCTCCCAATTTTTAAACACGCCTTTCAGTTTTGGAACCATATAAGACACGACCCGGCCATATCCCCTCACCCATCCCCGGCACTTACTATTTGTAGTGCCCTATTCTGCCTTCCCGACTTCCATCCTGATGCCTGGACACAGCGACAGATCCTTCGAGTAACATATTTCTATGAAAATGACACTTTGCTCTCTCATCCTGACTTATGCACTAAGTATGAGTTCCCCCCGAGACTCACATTCGAGGTATATCGTTTGAGCACACACCTACGTACATGGGGTTATCCCAAACAGTCGCTGAGGCCGCTCTCACCTTGGGAGAACGCTTGGCAAATGGCCCACAATATTAAACATCTCCTCTCCTTTAACTATAATCTCCTCACTAGCTCTAACAAAACAAACAAAATACCACAACTCTCTGCTTGGGAGAGAGAAATAGGGCTTACTGTTGATACCGATATTTGGCATACTAGGATTATGACAACCAAAAAAACTGCTACACTGTGCCACATTATTGGAACTTCACTACAAAATTCTAGTTTGATGGCATTTAGTGCCGATTGTCCTGCACAGGATCTTTGGTACTCATTCCCTTTTGTGTTGGAGGAAATGTGGTGCCAGTGGCACCGCATTACACATGTGGTGGTCCTGCCCAGTTATTCAACCACTTTGGAAGAAAGTATATATACTCCTACACTCACTCGGAATTACACCATCGTACACCCCTGAAGTGGCCCTTCTCCATATGCAAATGTCTAATCTCAACTCCTCCAATGAAGCCCTTACAATTTATATTTTAATGGCCACAAAACTAGCCTTAGCAAGGGCTTGGAAAGTGGAGAGATCCCCATCCCTCTCACAAGTGCTATCCATAGCACACTATGTGGGGCAAATGGAACAATACTCATATAAAGTCCTCATCAAGGTTGACTCCTTTCAGGAGATTCGGTCCCCCTGGCTTTTCAAATTCCCAGGATGGGAAACGACTCCCAATTCCAGACTACCCTCTTAGAATCTCCTCCTATAAATACATGTCCCCACCCTGCACTCCTTCATATTTACCATCCCTCTCCCCCCTTTTTTTTTCCTCTTCCCTGGGTCACCCCCCCTTCTACCTATACAGTTCCATTAGCAAACTATGTATGCTAGAATTCACAATAGATATAACCACCGATTGTGCTATATTTTATATTATTCCCGAAAAAGAGACTTTTCTCTCAACATCCTTCATCTTACTGACTAACCTAATACATATGGTTTGAATTCAAATCTCCACAGCTGAGCCGTTCTCTTAATCTCTCTCACATACTCCTTTTATAATAGAACTCATTATGATTGTACCGGCTAACAAATGTTCCATATGATTACAATAGTGTTGTTTTCTTCTCTGTTGTTATATTCTTTTTTTTTGTCTCAATAAAAAATGTTTTATTAAAATATATAGAGTTCAGATCACTACTTGAGTCATGGGAATTTCGGGAAATCTCTTGGACGGGGCGCATTGCTGCGATTAAGATGTCCTTTCTCCCTAAGATTACATATCTGTTCAGATCCATACCATACAATGTTCCCAGGTCTATCTTAAATAGACTTCAGAGCTTGATCACCACATATGTGTGGAAAGATAAGAGACCCAGGACATCTGGATGAACCCTAGAGAAGTCTATTGCACAGGGCGGACTCGCTTTGCCAAATATAATCTCATACTATAACGTGGCCAGACTTTAGCACATATTTAGATGGAATGATTTTGAACAATAACCAGGTTGGCTTCTAGTCGAATCATCAATACTACCCTCTGACATGACCCTCCCTAATTCTCTCTGAAACCCTAATCACTACAGACGAGATCTGGATAGTATTCTCCCAATTTTTAAACACGCCTTTCAGTTTTGGAACCATATAAGACACGACCCGGCCATATCCCCTCACCCATCCCCGGCACTTACTATTTGTAGTGCCCTATTCTGCCTTCCCGACTTCCATCCTGATGCCTGGACACAGCGACAGATCCTTCGAGTAACATATTTCTATGAAAATGACACTTTGCTCTCTCATCCTGACTTATGCACTAAGTATGAGTTCCCCCCGAGACTCACATTCGAGGTATATCGTTTGAGCACACACCTACGTACATGGGGTTATCCCAAACAGTCGCTGAGGCCGCTCTCACCTTGGGAGAACGCTTGGCAAATGGCCCACAATATTAAACATCTCCTCTCCTTTAACTATAATCTCCTCACTAGCTCTAACAAAACAAACAAAATACCACAACTCTCTGCTTGGGAGAGAGAAATAGGGCTTACTGTTGATACCGATATTTGGCATACTAGGATTATGACAACCAAAAAAACTGCTACACTGTGCCACATTATTGGAACTTCACTACAAAATTCTAGTTTGATGGCATTTAGTGCCGATTGTCCTGCACAGGATCTTTGGTACTCATTCCCTTTTGTGTTGGAGGAAATGTGGTGCCAGTGGCACCGCATTACACATGTGGTGGTCCTGCCCAGTTATTCAACCACTTTGGAAGAAAGTATATATACTCCTACACTCACTCGGAATTACACCATCGTACACCCCTGAAGTGGCCCTTCTCCATATGCAAATGTCTAATCTCAACTCCTCCAATGAAGCCCTTACAATTTATATTTTAATGGCCACAAAACTAGCCTTAGCAAGGGCTTGGAAAGTGGAGAGATCCCCATCCCTCTCACAAGTGCTATCCATAGCACACTATGTGGGGCAAATGGAACAATACTCATATAAAGTCCTCATCAAGGTTGACTCCTTTCAGGAGATTCGGTCCCCCTGGCTTTTCAAATTCCCAGGATGGGAAACGACTCCCAATTCCAGACTACCCTCTTAGAATCTCCTCCTATAAATACATGTCCCCACCCTGCACTCCTTCATATTTACCATCCCTCTCCCCCCTTTTTTTTTCCTCTTCCCTGGGTCACCCCCCCTTCTACCTATACAGTTCCATTAGCAAACTATGTATGCTAGAATTCACAATAGATATAACCACCGATTGTGCTATATTTTATATTATTCCCGAAAAAGAGACTTTTCTCTCAACACCCTTCATCTTACTGACTAACCTAATACATATGGTTCGAATTCAAATCTCCACAGCTGAGCCGTTCTCTTAATCTCTCTCACATACTCCTTTTATAATAGAACTCATTATGATTGTACCTGCTAACAAATGTTCCATATGATTACAATAGTGTTGTTTTCTTCTCTGTTGTTTTTGTCTCAATAAAAAATGTTTTATTAAAAATATATATATATATATATATATATATATATATATATATATATATAATGCATAAATAAATGTTCCACAGGGAAAAGTTATAGTAAACCCAGAATTTATTGCAAACTGTAGCTAAGACTTTAAATAGTTTAATATAAAATAATTGTATATCATTTGGTATGTCTTCAAAGAATAAAGATAAAAAATGCATATACAAGGTGTTCTTAAAGTATATGCACTGTATTTATGTTTATATGAGCGTAGTGCTTTTAATAGCAATTAAAAGTATTTTTAATGTCTATGAACTGTATTTATGTTTAAACAGATACAGAGTTCTTAATAAACAATGTTTTATTAGAATCCCGTTGTACAATACAGAGGTAGTATTTGTTACATGCATGTTACTACTTGTTGGATGACTTGCTCTGGTACAAGGGTGGTATTTGTATTATAAAAACGTTCACGCTGAAGGTTTAAATGGTTTGTTCCAGTCATCAATCTGTTGAGTGACCGAAAGAGCTTAGCCCTCTTTATAAGCACCTGGGGGTGCTACACACTTGTGAGTGTTATTTACCCTTAGGACTGTGGTCATCTAGTTGAAGTCTTTTCTGCACTACGAGGTTCCCTTTTGCTATTCTTGTATTTTCTTCAAAACTGTTAAAAATCATGACAGAGTTAAATTAAATTACATACAGTCATAGATGGTTGCTGTCTTTTGGCTGAGAAGCCTTATTCATAGACATAATCCCATACTTAAATAGCTGCATATATTTTAACCTCAACATGGTTCTGTTATTTGTTGCTTCATAATATAAATGTGAGAAGTGAACTCAGGCGCCAACAATACTGAGGCTAAGGTTAAAAAATGAGGATTTATTACATATAATCACAAATATACATATACATATATAGCTGCATGGATCCACGCTAAAAATGGTCTAAAAATTAATCTAAAAATTCTAAAAACAATCTTAAAGCAATCTATGAGGAACAAACTGTTACGTGTGTCCCAATGCGGTACAATTGGTCCCTGAAAGTTACATAGTGATTGTGAGTGACCTTGTGAAAAATGTTAAATTCAAACAATTAAAACAAAGTGTAAAATCAATGAAACAATCCAACTCCTGGAAAATGTGGAAGATGATAAAGTTGTTAAAACTGAAAATTGTGACTGTGTGTACGGTGCCCCTAGTAAAGGGGGGTGCTAAAAGTCTAAAAAATTCAAAAAAATGGTCCAAACAAATTCCAATGTTAAATCCAAGACAATTCTGTGGTGTGTCTTAAATGTGACCTTAAATGATTTACAGAGGTCCTGTAAGTGTCCAAGAAAAATAAAAGTGGAAGTCAATTTGCTCTGTACTTGTCCAGTGTGAAATATCCTTCAGTGCACAAAAAATAGCAAAAAATACAACAGAAAAATGGCAAAAAATAAAAAAATAAAAAATCAAAAAGTGAAAATAACAGAAAAAAACCTGCGAAGAGAAGATGAGACACAATGTGTAAAACCTTTACAGAAATATCCTCCTAATGAAATAGAGCTTACCAGGTCTACGCGTTTCGGCCTCTCCTAGGCCTTTATCAAGACTCTTGATAAAGTCTTGATAAAGGCCTAGGAGAGGCCGAAACGCGTAGACCTGGTAAGCTCTATTTCATTAGGAGGATATTTCTGTAAAGGTTTTACACATTGTGTCTCATCTTCTCTTCGCAGGTTTTTTTCTGTTATTTTCACTTTTTGATTTTTTATTTTTTTATTTTTTGCCATTTTTCTGTTGTATTTTTTGCTATTTTTTGTGCACTGAAGGATATTTCACACTGGACAAGTACAGAGCAAATTGACTTCCACTTTTATTTTTCTTGGACACTTACAGGACCTCTGTAAATCATTTAAGGTCACATTTAAGACACACCACAGAATTGTCTTGGATTTAACATTGGAATTTGTTTGGACCATTTTTTTGATTTTTTTGAATTTTTTAGACTTTTAGCACCCCCCTTTACTAGGGGCACCGTACACACAGTCACAATTTTCAGTTTTAACAACTTTATCATCTTCCACATTTTCCAGGAGTTGGATTGTTTCATTGATTTTACACTTTGTTTTAATTGTTTGAATTTAACATTTTTCACAAGGTCACTCACAATCACTATGTAACTTTCAGGGACCAATTGTACCGCATTGGGACACACGTAACAGTTTGTTCCTCATAGATTGCTTTAAGATTGTTTTTAGAATTTTTAGATTAATTTTTAGACCATTTTTAGCGTGGATCCATGCAGCTATATATGTATATGTATATTTGTGATTATATGTAATAAATCCTCATTTTTTAACCTTAGCCTCAGTATTGTTGGCGCCTGAGTTCACTTCTCACATTTCTGTTTTCACTTAGTGGTAGCTAGGTACCACTGTCTCAGGCATATAAGGTTTGGCTGGCGCTGGGATATCCTTCCCCTTTTCTTGCTTCATAATATACTAATACAGATTTATTGCAGGTTTTTTTTTTTGTTTAAATATTACATTATTATTTTCCGTTATGAACTACTAATAGACTAATATATCTAATAGGTTTCTAATAAGCAAAAGTAGAACACATAACCCTTGTTTCTTCTACTTACATACAGTTTTATATTGTATTGTGGAAAGTAGTTCATTAAGGTTCTGGTTTGCAAATTATTTTAACAAATTTTGATTAAATATATGGCAGCCAGAATAGAAACATAGCTATTTATATTTACATTTCATTTTAATTCAAGTTTATATTAAGTAATTCAATTACTAGGGGAATTTCTTGAAATAATCCAGGGCATCAGGGTAGAAATTAAATCAATAAAGCGATAATATAACACCCATCAAAAACTCCAGAATTTCACACTAAGTGTAATTTCCTTAGCAGATTAGTTAAAGTGCAATAGATTACATCAATTGTTTATTTAACTTTTTATGGCTAAATATGTGACTTTCTTTAATAACCTGGCAATGTTTGGAACCAGTTTCAGCCTTAACTAAATATAATATTCACTAAACTTTGTGTGAAAAAAAAGAGCTTCTGCAAGAAATTCATTTAATATAATCTCTGTACCACATATGTAAAGTTTCAAAATATGTCACAGAAAAAGTGAATGCAGTGAAACATTTTTTATATTTTGTTCCTGATGTTTTAACATTTTTGACATTTTACTGTAACATATAAAAGTGTTGTTTTTTTCTTATGTATTAGATATATTCTGTAATTTCAATATTTGTATGAGTTTATATATCCCTCTGACCATATATAACATTAAATGTTGTTAAAGTGATGGTAAATTTGCCAGCATAAAATCACATATTCTGAAAGCTCTTGTTCTAACTAGCATATCAATATGCTTTTTGCATTCCAAAGTCAAATCTACTTTTAATAATTAACATTTTTGTCAGGCTCCATTACCTGATTTAATGCAGCCTCTCTCAACAATTTTTGTCGTAGGCTTATTTGACTGGCAGGTCTTTCAGCCAATCAGAGCCTCACCATGCCCCCCATGTAAATAAATCACAGCACGCTTCCGTGCTTGTAACTAAGACTGCAAGACGAACTCGCTATGCTATTTGCGCAACAGAAACAGTGAGGCTGCTTACTTACATGTTAACAGTAAGCAGCCTTACTGTTTCTGTTGCACAAATAGCGTAGCAAGTTACGCATGCGCAGTTTGTCTTGCAGTCTGAGTTACAAGCACTGGAGCATGCTGTGATTAATTTACACGGGGCGCATGGTGAGGCTCTGATTGGTTGAAAGACCTGCCAGTCAAATAAGCCTAATAGAAAATCGTTGATTGGCTGCATTAAAACAAGTAACAGAGCCTGACAAAAACGTTCATTATTAAAAGTAGATTTGACTTTGGAACACAAAAAACATATTGATATGCTAGTTAGGACAAGAGCTTTCAGAATATGTGATTTTATGCTGGCGAATTTACCATCACTTTTAGGGAAAGTTGTGGCTAAATATTCCAGTAAATCGTACATGTAAAATTAGGTTTTATTTCTCTTATGGTTTTGTAATGCCATATTAAAGGGACATGAAACTCCCAAAAAATATTTTGTGATTCAGAGCAAACAATTTTAAAAAACTTTCCAATTTACTTCTATTAACTAATTTGCTTCATTCTCTTTGTACGGTTTGCTGAAATGTAACCTAGTTAGGCTCAAGAGCAGCAATACACTACTGGGAGCTAGCTGATGATTGGTGGTTGCACCAATATGCTTCCGGTCATTGGATGACTAGATGTGTAAAGCTAGCTTCCAGTAGTGCATTGCTGCTCTTTAACAAAGGAATCCAAAATAATGAAGCAACGTTGATAACAGCAGTACATTGGAGAGTTGTTTAAAATTGTTTGCTCTATTTGAATCATTAAAGAAAAAAAGTGGTTTTATGTAAGGGTTGGTTTGTCCTCACAATCATTTAAACAGACATTCCTGCCAAAATTGGAATCCACATGGATGCATTTTAGTTTTGAATAGAAGCATTTTTGTACATGTATTAGCAAAAATATAAGCTATAGCTGTTTCAAAAGTGTATTTAAGTATGCACCGTGCACCAGCATTTTTAATTCAGCACATGCTCAGAGAGCCTAAGGTGCTTGTACAATATGGTAATGACTCAATTTGTTAATTGCTGACATGATTAAAAAGCCGCACTGGTGCCCTTAGCAGCTGCATTATTTTAAATGCTGGTGTACTGAGAATATCCAGCTATGCTTGACATGCACGTGCAGAGAAAAATGTTAACTCTAAAACAGTGATAACTTTTACTAGAAGCATCTTTGCCAATATATGTATATTGCAAATATAAAATATGTAATTCATCTTTGTGCTTTTACATTTTGACTGGAATGTCCCTTTAAGTGCAAAGAAACTGGATGGTCAAGCCATAGGTGTTCCTTTTAGCCTTGTAGGACACAGCCCTGGTTTTAAATGTCCTTTTTTTTTTTTGGTAGAAAATGATTATTCTAAGAAATGAATTAAAACAATTAAAAGGCTTGTGAGGGTTATTTATTTCTCTAATTAAGTAATTATTAAAATCATGTATAATAATTACACACAATTTCACAAATGATTTCAGGATTCTCAGTATCCTGTTGTAATATATTCATTTCCACTTAGTAATGATTCCATTCATTCCTGCCAAAGCACTAATGGATATCATTTGTCCATCAAAAATCATATGGTAGGAGCTGTTGGAGATCACCAAAACTCTTATCTACACAGTATCCTGGAAACTGCATTATCAGAGAAGATAGTGGTCTGTTTTCCTTGGCTATTCAGGCTCTTTGGCCTTTATGTGACAGATGTGTCCAAAAGCTATGTGCTTCGAATAAACTGGATTTTATTTCTGGATATTATTCTGGGATTTTTGTGAAATACAAACTAAAATGTTTTATTTGTCTTAGCTACCTAATGCTAGAAACAAGATGGTGGACGTTGGTGTGTCTCTGAAATGTGGCACTTTTAGAATAGAGAAATCAGGGTTGATTTTTGGAAGTGACTTCCCTATTTGGCAGTTGCTCTCCTGTGATTAAAGGGAGGATGTAAAAGCATAAAAGAAAACATTTGTCATTCACTACAGAAGATTTAGGATGAGGTTTCGTGACAATAATTAATATTAATAATATTTTTCAATCAATATTTTTGTTATTCTTTTTTTTATGTGATTTAGGTAAATTTCTTTTAAATCTGTTCTCTATCCTTATCTCCTTGTTCTTCTCTAAAAAGAACCATTAGGTCCTTAAAAGGATTCTTTATAGGCAAATGAATCTTGTAGCCTTAGCAAAGAGGACTTATCTCATAATATTCTCTAAGCATGTTATGCTTGCAGGTCTTGCAACTTGGTGAATGCGCTGATAGGAAAAGGCTTGTTAGCAAAACAAAAAAAAGTGAAAATATGGCAAAACATACAGAAAACAGTACAATTTGATTTGTCTTTCTTACAACAATGTTGTTTTAAGTTTTCCGGTGGTCCTTGTCACATTTGTGCTCCCCTTTAGAATTTTTCCATTGCAGAGGGCTTCATTACTGTCTATGGTAGACAACTCGCCACTTGCCAGGATTTCCAGGCTGGTGCCAACATCAAGAGAGAACACCATTTTGTGATTTAGAAAATTAATCAAGGAAAACAAAAAAAACATTGATATATCCTGTACTTTTAAGATTACAAACAATGAATTGAGTTAAATATTTTGAAACCTTAGAAGTAAATCAATATGAGGAATTTAAGACCAAAGACCAGATGAGAGAAGATAAGGAAAATAAATCACACATAAACAAAAGAGCAAAGTTTTCGACTTTTTAGTAATGTTAGAGGGAACAGGGACAGATTAGGAGATTTATCCCTTCTTTCTCACACAGGTCTGGATTTAAATTGTGAACGCCATTCAAATATTTAACTAATTTAAATAGTCAATTTTAATCCATTGGTCAATCCCATAGTTACCCATTTATCTAATATATTCAGCCTACATAAACACCCTATAAACACCTCTTGAAAAAGTCCGGCCGAGTCCGGAGGAAACATGTTGAAGTTGGGAGGAGAGTGGGTCAGTGTGTTGATACCTGACATGGTCCACTGACGTTCTGCATTCCCCTCTTGCTCGCACAGCCACACGGCGTCAGACTCACTAGATGACCAGCGTGTAGGACTGAAGGAGTGAGGTATCATGGGTAGAGCAGCATCGCTGTACATTTTTAAAGGCGTTGATGTTTCATGTATCTTGTAAGTGCATTTGTATTTGTGCTTTTTATCTTTTGTCATTAAACACTACACTTAGAGGAGATGCGCTTCTGTCTTTTTTGTTTTAAAACCCTATAAACACCAGTTAATCAGAAACTACATTATGGCTATTTGCAAAAAGGTTTTTTGACTTTTAAAATTCTACCTGAACATTAATTTTTGTCTGCTTCAAGCATTCCAAAATCATTTGGTTGTTTCACTATTTGATTAGAATAGCACTGTAATCAATTAAAAAAACATATAAAAACCACAACTGCTGATATTTCTCAGTAATTAGCAGATAAAAAGGAAAAGAGAGATTTTGTTTTATTATTTTCAGTGCAAAATAAAGGGTATCGGTCACCCAACAGTAAAATCAAATTAAAACACTTAAAGCAGCTTGAAGTTGATTTTTTTTGCAAGAACCTAATGGCTAGATTACGAGTTTTGCGGTAAGATCAAAAAGCAACGTTAACAGGTCCTAATGCTGCTTTTGTTAGGATGTTAGGTGTAAACATAATTTTAGTTTTCCCCATAGGAATCAATGGGGCTGCGTTACTGAGTTTTACTCTGCTTTTTTGCAGGTTTTAGGCTTTTTTTCAGCCGGCTCTCCCCATTGATGTCTATGGGGGAAATCATGCACGAGCACGTATGACCAGCTCCCCGCTTTTTTTTACAGTTTTATATCTTAAAATGTTTACAGTTACCATTTATTCCTTTTTTTATTCAAACTTGTTTCTTTTCCTTGCAGTCTCCCTTTTTTTTTTTTTTTGTATCTAAGTTTTTTATTAGGATTTTGAGATCAAACAAAAGTACATGTAATAATAAATAACAATTGGGGATGCGCAGGACCCCTGTTCCAATAGACACAAAAAGGAGGTGTGTGGACACGCAGGTCCAGTACTGGATGTTATCAGAACATTAATGCTATAGAAAACCCTTCCTTAGCATCGGAAGGGAGATTTTAAAAAATAGTTCCAACTTAGAAAGAAAATTGATACATTACAGTTAAGTAATGAGTATCTGGGGAAAACAGGTAATGGGGGAGGTGGGGTTACAGTCCTCATCTAGCCGATCCGCACAATGACATAATAAGGGTAGGGACATAGTCAGTTAATTATTGGATAGTGCATCTTGCGTTATGACAGATGGCTGCCAAAGAGTGTTATACTTATCCTTTCAATCAGCGCAAGCAAATTTGAATAAGTCAGATTTATTGAGTGGTATATGTATTTTTCCATGGTGTACAGATATGCCATTGTGTTCAGAATTTCAGCCCATTTTGGTGGAAATTCCTTTTTCCAGGACCTAGTAATATTAGTTTTAATGGAGGAAAAGAGGAATATGCAAAGTAAGCTGTGGTGCTTAGGAAGGGTGTGAAAGTCTACATGGAGGAGGGCTGTGGCTGGAGTTTTAGGTACATGGATCCAAATTTTGGAGAGGGTAGAGAAACACAGATTCCATATGGGTTTAATTTTTGGGCACTCCCACCATGTATGGAGCACATCTCCTAGGAGGCCACAATGCCGCCAACAGAAGGGGGAAGTTCCCAGGAACATTTTGAATAATCTAGTGGGGACATAGTACCAATGGGATATAACTTCATAGTATGTCTCAAACATTGTCATACAGCGTAGTGTTTTCTTAGTTAGTGTGAGAGATCGCTGCCAAGTATCCGATGGGATGTGGGTGTGTAGGAGGGCGTCGCATCTAAGTAGGTGAATTGCTAGTTCAGGAGGTATGGTGCTTTCTAATACATTGCAATGTGTTGATAGTGGCTTGGACAACCTATGACCCCTGTGCGAGATGGACTCTCATGGGGTAAGGGGACGAGAAGAATTGGGGACAAATCCCTAGCTTGTGGGGAAGCTTTTAATCCTGGTGAGTTCGAATGGGAAGAAAGGGTGGAATACCAGTGTGATTTTCTATTTGATCAAGCGCAATTAGTCTATCTTGGTGGGGAGTTGACCAAAAGTCTGAAACTTGCTTAATGCCTAAGCGAGCCCAAGTATTAGGGTGGATTTTTGCTAAACCAGTCAGGAGGCCAGCTACGGAGGTAATGGGAGAGGGATGAGGCGCTATTAGTTGGTGGGGATGGATCCTGTCCCAGATAGAAAGACATTCAATGATTATGGGATTTGTAATTCCGAGAGTTCTGCGACTGTGGGCTGGGGTCCATATCAGATCTCTAAGAAATATCTTGGGGGGAAATGAGGCCTGTTCAATGTCTCTCCATTTGTCAAATGATTAAAGGACCCCCTATTGGGATATATGCGTGAGCATTGCTCCCTCATAATACTTTACAATAGATGGGGAGGCCAGACCGCCAAGGTGGATAGGATATTGTAGGGTTCTGTGGGCAATTCTATGAGGCTTACCTTGCCAAATTAACTTTGTGAATTCGCTTTGGAATTGCAATAGAAGGTGTGTGGGCACCCTAATCGGGAGGCATCTAAAAAGGTAGGTGAGTTTTGAGAGGAAAGACATTTTAAGGGAAGTAATTTGAACCATTCACGAGATGGACTTGTGATCCCATTTATGCTTCAGGGTTCTCAGTTCTGCTAAAAGTGGGAAATAGTTATCTTTGACCATCTGAGGTATACTGTTGGACAATTTAACGCCAAGGTGTGTAACCTGCTCGGTCATCCAAGTAAAGTTAAATTTATTTTTCAGATTAAGAATATAGTCCTGGGAGTATCCCCACCAGTATATCTCAGTTTTCGATGTATTAAGCTTATAGAAGGAGAGGTCACCAAATGTCTTGAGGATGATCAAGAGTCTAGGAATAGTATGCGCAGGATCCGAAGAGAATATGGTAATGTCATTGGAAAATAATACAACTTTGTGTTTTGTCCTGCGTGATCCCCTCTAATCCCTGATCTGAGAGAGAGTATCTGCTCAGCCAGGGGTTCAACTGCCAGGGCAAATAGTAGGGGGGACAGGGGGCAACCCTGTCTGGTGCCATTGGAGATCGGAAATGGCAGGGATTGGAATCCTAGACCCCTAACTGTGGCTGTCAGCATAGAGTAAAGGGCTTGAATAGCAAGACAAATTGCAGAAGGGAATTTAAAGGCCTTTAGAGTTTCCCAAAGATAGGCCCATCAGACACGGTCGAAAGCCTTCTCGGGATCTAGAGAGATAACCAAGAAAGGCTTATTCATTCTGGTCGATTCACAGATAACATTAATAAGACGCCTAGTATTGTCAGGTCCTTCTCTATTGTGGATGAATCCTACCTGATCAGGATTAATTAAACTAGGTAGCAGCTTGCAAATACGATTCGCCAAGAGTTTAGAGTAGATTTTGACATCCACATTGATTAGGGAGATGGGCCCATAGTTGGAACACAGGGTGAGATCTTTATTTGGCTTAGGGATTGTGACAATGGTAGTTTCCAAGAACTCTTTCCTGAAGCTACCCTCCTCTCTTGCTAGGCTGAAGAATCTGAGAGGCAGGGGGAACAATTCCTGTGTGTATGTCTTATAAAAATGAGCAGAGAATCCATCCGGCCCAGGGGCCCTAAAGGGTTTCAAGTTTTTAATTATTTGTTTAAGTTCCAGTAGAGTGAAGGGGGTAGCAAGCGTGTCTTGTTGTTCGGTCGTTAGAGTCGGGAGGTTCAGTGAGTTAAGAAACTGTCGGATGTTGTGCGGCGAAGCAGGGTTATTATTATCCCCACTCTCAATGTTATACAGTTTGAATAGAAATCTGCAAAGCAGTCTCCAATTAGTGAAGGCAGTCTAAGTGTTTTTTGTTGTATTGGATTTGATGTATGCGAGAGGTGCTAGTCTGATGGCGTAGTTTGTTGGCCAACATAGTATCAGCCTTGTTGCCCTTATGGTACAATATTTGTTTGAGTTTTGTAAGATTGTGCTGGGTTCTGCGCAATTCTGCAATTCTAATTTTCAGCTAGGCAAAATATGTGGTCTAGTCTGGAGTATATTTTGTGTGAATGGAAATAATGAGTATAGTCTCAGTCTTTCAGGTGAAGGGATCTTCAAATGTCAAAGTATCCATATTGAGACCTAATGGTCCTGAAGTGTAAAGAAAGAGGATCAGATTTTTTTTCTATTTGGGGTCATAGTTTTATGGTCAGTTTTATTGTCCCAAGTCATAATAAAGTCTCCTGCCAGGATAACTCTGACCTGCCTGTGTCGTTCCACTAGCTATAGGATTTTCCTTAAACATGCGGGTTGGCGCAAGTTAGGTAGATAAATTTATACTAGTGTGTGTAGCACGTAGTCAATTTTGCAAACCAAAAGTGTGTACCTGGCCTGGGGTCCCTAATAACCTGGATTTGTTCATATGCTAGTCTATTATGTACCAAGATAGCTGTTCCTCTAGCCTTTTTAGTGAAGGAGGAGTGTTCTATTGTCATGTAGGTATGTGAATGGAGTCTATGGGGAGCATCTAACTGTCAGTGAGTCTCCTGGAGGAACACCACATCTGGGTTATGAAATTTAAGAGAGCGATCCAGTAAACTGCGTTTAAAAGGCGAATTTAGGCCCCTAGTATTATGAGTGAGGACTCTAAGGCAATTCATTTATGGTTGTTATTATAGATACTTAGATTGGAAGGGATCGTGGGGTTTGAAGTATAATCGTACTGAGTAAGGTATTTTGGGTAAACAGGGATGGGAGGTAAGGGTGGGGGGGGGGAGAAGATCAGTCTAGTTTATAAATCTAGGTAATGTATCAATAGAATGAGGTGGAAATAGTCCACCTGGGCGGAACCTTGGCATGGGCTACACTGTGTGTGGGGGGAGAGGATTATTGTAGAGCAGGTGGGAGCCGGGATCACCAGCCCCGCTCCAAAAGGAAGAAGGCCAAATAGAAAAAAGGGAAAAATAAGATTAGTCAACTAAATGTGTATATCTTAGCAACATTAATAATCATACACCAATGGTGTCAAGGAAAACAAAAAATAGAAGTAACATCAGTTACCCTCCATCAAGATAGTTTTGTCACATATCTAGTACTATGCCAACCCTGCTCCATAACATAAAAACAGAATGGAAAACAGTATAAACAAACAACCATGTCAACTTAACTTGTGTGTTGGAGCATCATCCTGTTGACCAGCACTTAGGGTGACGCTATCATCTCAGAGCCATCCTCATATACTCATAAATAGAGAAACACTGAATAGAGGGGATTGAAATAAATACTCAATCATGGTCTGAACTCAGGGAGGAAGGGTGTGAGGTTGGGGAGGTTCCTGCAGTTGATGGATATTCAGTCTCTTTGGCCTTTGATCCCTAACAGACCATTCAGGTGCATTTACCTGTAAGTTGGACTGTGCAGAAGGTAGGTGTCGTAAAACATCAATTGAGAGGCCCCACTGTGCGAGGAGAGTTATCCCATGAGGTAAAGTGGAAACCATTTGCTTCTGGTTATCTTTTGTGATTATTAGCTTGGTTGGATAGCCCCATCTATATTTGATGCCTGCCCTTCGTAGTGCCAAGGAAGTGTCGTCTGTGTTGCAGAGTGTGTGCAGACAGGTCAGGCAACAGTTGGATTTCCCTGAATCTGTCCAAGAGCTGCATTTTTCTGAAAGCAGGCTGCATAAGTTTGTCTTTGTATAGGAAGCTGTGGAAGCAGACAATAACATCTCTTAGTTTTTCTTGTTAGACTGTTCTCAGACGGAGAGCTCTATGAGCCCTTTCCATGGTAGATAGGGCCTAGCAGTTTGTTAAAGAGTTTCTTTAAGTAAGCCTGAAGGTCAGCCGGTTGGACTTCTTCCGGGATCCCTCGGAACCGGACATTATTTCTGTGGGCTCGATCCTCTACATCAGCTAGTTTGAATTTGAGCTGGTTTGATTGTTCGGATAGGGCTTCTGAATACACCAAGAGGTTTGTCTGATCAGTGGCTATGTCATCATGGCTTCTCTGGATTTCCTTCGTGATGGAACGTGTTTGTAGAGCAAACATTTTTTTAAGAGCTGCTTCGGTGATAAAGTGTTGGGATTTAGTAGAAAGGTGTATATCGGAGTCACTGAGACCATCATTTGATTCCTCATCGGGTTCTTGAGGTGGTTGGGTAAAATGGTCTAAGACCATTTTTTTGATAATCCCCGGAGTCTTCGGGTATCTTCTGGAAGTATGAGGTATTTTCGGGTAGAGTATGCAGATGGTGAGGACAAGCTTGTTGAGTGTATTTATTTGGGTGGTATTTGGTTACCATTTTAGTTGACAAAAAATAAGTTAACTCTATGATTAAAGTACATTGAAAAGTGGAGCAGGGCTGGGTGGCGTCTCCTGTCCATTACCCTCCCATAGCAGCCGGTGGGGTGGGGCTAAAGACCTGCCGCAGGGGGTCAGATAGGGCAGCCGAGTATTCTTAAGGGGAAGGAGTAGGAGAAGGTAGACAAGAGCAGATCCAAATATTCAGAGGTATTTAAATTGTAGGACAGTGTCAATCAACTTGTAGACGGGCACTCTCCCAAGGTTGATGTATATCGGGTAGGGCCTCAATGAGGGGGCAAGTACCAAGGAGATGCCACAGAACAATACCAATCAGTATAACAGTGTGATAAGTATTTACCATACTACATTGTGCGGTCTCAAGAGTTGTTAGGAAGTGTGAGGTTTTAGAGCAAATGTTAACAAAGATCAGAGATAAGACCCGTCTCCTACCACAGGGAACAGGGGGATACGACCCAGCCAGAAGAAAAAAGGGGAGGAGGAAGTGACCCACCTGGACAAGCCAGGTGGAAAAAGGGGAGATGAGAGAAGGTCCAAACAGAAAAGAAGGAGGGTTAAAGACCACCGCAAAAAGGGGAAAATCTACATATGTTAGAGAACAAATTGAACAGCAATACAGCATATAATTTACCCTGGTATTGACAATAGTAGCCTAGGTGAGCAGGTAAATACAGTATCAAGCAAGGCCTATATTATCACAATATGTAGCATGAAAGTGAGATATGTAAAAACCTGAGAGGGTTCCTGAAGTAGCCAGTTAACCCTGGAGTACGCCCCGCCAAGAAGGAACACAAAAGTGTGTGGGTAAAGTTAGTATTGGCACTCTCAAAGTCTGTAATGGACCTGATGTTTACGGGTTTGCAGGACAAAGTTCCTTTTAGTTGTGCAAAGGAGGAATTACTTGGGCAGGAATATCCAGAAGATATACTTCAATATTTGCAGGGGTCTAGTAGGAAACCTTTGTAAATACCTGTTGTAAGGCACTTATATGTGGGCTTTGTATATGGGTTAGTTCTGGCCTCTAGGTCCTTGGGGGAAGGGTGTGAGATCCCTGATGAATTACTATTAGGCCGTGTTGCAAATTAGCTTGTGAGCTGTGTACTCAATTTTTTTCAATGCCCGTATTCCACAATTTGCCCACTACCTTACTTCATGATGCTGTCCAGGCTGTAGTAGAGGATGGATGTACCCTGTGAGGACACCTGCGGGGTTGGGCCTAGTGTGGTAGATGAGGCTTGCCACGTGGCACGGCAATCACTCAATCAGACCTCTATGAAGAAACTGCAGCCAGACCTCTGCTGGTGCCTCCGGTGCAGAACCCTGACAATCCAGAGGGGTCGAGGAGGTGGAGAGAAAGAGGAGGATGCTCTTTATAGGCTGTCTGGCCGCATGGCCGCGTGAGGGCCCGTCGCGGGATCTTGGCGTCTGGAATCGCCACTGGCATGTGAAGACTGGTAGGAGCTCTGGAGCGGAGCCCAGACCCTTCGGAGCCAGATCACAGTCCCTCATTAGAATTTTGAGGACTGGCGGTCTAGGACTTTGCGGCTGCTATCTGCGGTCTTTGGAGGTCTGGTCACCTTTTGTGTAGGTGGCAGTGCTTCACATCGCTGAAACTGGATGGCCTAATGGGAATTATCTCCGGATAGCCTCTGCTGGAGATCCGACAGTTGTCCGGCTGTGTCAGGTCAGCTTCCATCTGCAATCTGCCTCGAAATGCCTGTAGTAGACGGTTTAAAGCTAGGATCTGCACGGAGCTCCGTTCAAACATGTCTGCTCAGCTCGGCAGTTGGCTCCGCCCCCCCCCCCACCCGCAGTTACCCTTTTACTCTCTTTGCAAGAGCGTTGGGTATCACTCATATAACAAGTTAAAAGTAAAAAGTTTTAGCTTGCGCGCTAACCTGACATGCATATAAAGCTGAACTTCGAATATTGCACATGCGTTAACATTCTCCCATTGATGTCAATGGAGCAAAATAGTGGAAAAACACCCTACTCACCCGCTAACCCGACATGAAAATATGAATTTCACATTACAATGTTCTTCACATAGAAGAATATGTTCTATTCAATCATAAATACCTATTTATACATATATTTGATGGTATTTTGGTACAATATATATCTATACCTATACATATAGGACCTAGGGTGAACTTTAGGAAGAACATAAATTTGAAATCCATTTTGGCTCCCAGCAAAATTAAAAGTGATCAAGCAAATATAAATTGGCTAGAGAAGAAATCATAGTGCAGAATTATATAACATTAGCTTACCCGCACATTTATACTATCAATTATTTCAGAGAAATTATATGTAAAACCCTCCTTTTACCAGAACGCCGCTCTTTGCTCTACTGAGCGGGTCTGGTTTTTCCACAGCACACCTGGCAACACTGGCTAGTCACAGTGTGCCCGGTCGCGCCATTAAAATGAATGTAGCTTGCTCCTGATTGAAAGTATAAATGTGCCGGTAGGCTAATGTTAAATAATTCTACACTATGTGCAGAATTATTTAACATTAGTATGTAAGTTTACTGCCCCTTTAAGTTTCAATGTAATTTTTTTAACTTGTAAGTACAAGCGGATGTGCAGTCACATTTAAATTATGATGGATGTTTAAGGTGGTCTAGTCCTTATTAATTATGATACTTTAGCATCAGTGGGCTGCCCTTACAATTATTTCAGAGCATACTGGAGCGGCTAATAAGTCATCCACCTTAAATTCTAATGAATATATATATATGTATATATATATATATAACAATGAACAGATGGCTGCACTCACTGGTCCTTTAAATAAAAATATTTGTTTGACGTTTCGGGGACCGTATCCCCTTCCTCAGACAGAGGACACATACAAACTGCATCCTTTTATACAAACAAAACTGAAATAGAAGCCCCACCCCCCACAAAGTGAAAAAACCTCCAAAGGTTGTCATAGCAACCTCCCAAACACAGTGAACACCCATAGAACTCCCCCAATGCATAGGAGAATAAACAAATAAATAAACATCACAATCAATAACAAATCTCATTAGTACTTCTAGGAAAACCTGACAACTAAAGTTTGTTTTCAGTTAAACAAGGTTAAATTCGTAGGATACATGTGCTTACACCTATTATGTAACATTTCTGGAATACAAACACACATGGTACTGACATAAACCGTATCTGCCCTTTGCACAAAATGGAACAGCCAATAGCCAGCAAGCCCTATTTCTCGTGCTTCTAATCCTATTATTAAAAACTGGCATTAAGTGAAAGGAAGCATCAAGTCAATATCGGGCATTTACAAGTAAACAAACAATGCACAAAAAGGCGCTGCGCTGACATACCTAAACAAGCTGGAGCGCAGAGCGCGCATACAGGCAAGCCAAGGGGCGGTGCTATCAGTGTATACCCGGAGACAGCATCTGGTACGTCATCAAGCTGTTTACCCGGAGGCACACTCATAGTACCAAGGCATATCACTGCTGCTAGCAAATCAATGCTGCTAATAAATCAATGAGAGGGACAATGCTCCTACACCTAACAGCACATACCTGTGTGGGAAATATATTCTTAATCATATAATGTACATGATTACTCATGAACAGTGTCATAACAGCACACACTGGTAGTAATACATAGGATATGAAAAATATGTGAACATATCTACTTAAAGGGAGATAAATGGCCATATATGACAATCAGTATGGAGTGGTACCATATCTCCAAATGGAAGGAGAATACTACATGCCAATAGGGTGCTAAGGGTAAAATATTATGTTACCAAACCTATATTTGAATAAAATAGGTGATTACTGAATTAGTGGACCTACCAACTTCCAATAGCTCATGGACTCTCAAAAGAAACAGGCTCATGGACTCTCAAACACACTGGATCATTGGACAACCCATCAAATGAGTTTTTTAGAGGAAACAATTCGGTGTCGGAGATGTTAGGGAGGGCAGATTAGGGGTTAATACTATTTATTATAGGGTTATTGAGGCGGGAGTGAGGCGGATTAGGGGTTAATAACTTTATTATAGTAGCGGTGAGGTCCGGTCGGCAGATTAGGGGTTAATAATTGTAGGTAGGTAGCGGCGACGTTGGGGGCGGCAGATTAGGGGTTAATAAATATAATATAGGGGTCGGCAGTGTTAGGGGCAGCAGATTAGGGGTTCATAGGGATAACGTAGGTGGCGGCGGTGTGCGGTCGGCAGATTAGGGGTTAAAAAATTTTAATAGAGTGGCGGCGATGTGGGGGGACCTCGGTTTAGGGGTACATAGGTAGTTTATGGGTGTTAGTGTACTTTAGAGCACAGTAGTTAAGAGCTTTATGAACCGGCGTTAGCCCAGAAAGCTCTTAACTCCTGACTTTTTTCTGCGGCTGGAGTTTTGTCGTTAGATTTCTAACGCTCACTTCAGCCACGACTCTAAATACCGGCGTTAGAAAGATCCCATTGAAAAGATAGGATACGCAAATGGCATAGGGGGATCTGCGGTATGGAAAAGTCTCGGCTGCAAAGTGAGCGTTAGACCCTTTCCTGACTGACTCTAAATACCAGCGGTAGCCCAAAACCAGTGTTAGGAACCTCTAACGCTGGTTTTGACGGCTAACGCCAAACTCTAAATCTAGCCGACAGTTTTTTTCCCTCTTTATTAAGTTTATTGGGTTTTTTTTTTTCTTCCTTTGGCTTGGTTTATTTTTCATTTTTTAGCTTTGCCCAGTGTCTATGTAGGGTCCGCTGGTTGATGGATATGTTTTTTGTTGAATAGGGATTTTAAAATTGTATCTTGGAATGTGGGAGGGATATCTTCTCCTTTGGAGCGTAAGATGATAAATTGTTGGCTAAATCTAAACCCGACATCGCATTTTTACAGGAGACACATCCTAAAGAGCAGGAAGCCACTAAACTTTAGACAAAATGGGTAGGCAAGGTAATTGCCTCTTCATCTATAAGGAGGAAATGTGGCATAGCAATTTTAATTAACAAATCTCTTTTTTTTTTTAAGTTTTAAAGATTTTATTGCTCAATGTACATAGAAAGAACATCTTTGGGAGACGCAGCGCCCATTACTTACAGTTCTATTACATAGTAACTTAATCTTATCACCAATTTTACATAGATAATGAAGCATTAAAGCATACAATATTTCATGAACATACTAAATAAAGAACCAGCAAACAAGATAAGCTAAGAAAAAAAGGAAATTGGCAAAACATAAAATCCTTATCTTTAGTTGCCTAAATATAAATAGGAGAGTATTCTCCTCTCCTATTTCAAAAACTAAGAAGCTTTATTCCATAACTAACCTATTTATGAAAAATTGTTATGTTGCTGTCTAGATACCTCTGCTTTTAAAATTCTTCAATAAGTGTCATTTATATCTTCTAGCTAGACCTTGGCTTAAATCGTTCTTAAGGTAATCGTTCCTTAAGCTAACTATATCCGGACTTATATCTATTGGGTATATCTCCCTCACTACAATCTGATTCTCAGGTGATATCAGATCCTTATTATGACTTCCTTTTATTTAATTGATCCAGACCTGTACTGGGGGATAAAGGTTATCAATTTTAAGTGGGAGGGAAGAGGGGGGAAGGAAAGGAGGGGAAAAAAAAAAAAAAAAACCCTATTCCTCATATGACCATATTCTGGGAAATCGACCTCGATCTATTTGCTGTTGAAACCAAGGGGAAGAATTAAAGTATCGCACTACATGATTTTGTATGTCTATAGGAAGTGAGATGATAAATATTTTCCATTTACTAAAAAATCTAGAAACTTGTTTTGGGTTGATAGATCTTGTGTTGTATTGCTCCAACACCATTTGGTGCTGGACTTCTTTCAAAAACTCAGTAAATTTGAGTGGTTTGGAGCTCCTCCAGTTTCTTAGAATTAAATTTCGGGCCGTCAAGATGAATAGGTTAATAAGTTTATTATTAGGTAGGTTGGTAGTATGTTTACATAGAAACAATACCTGATGTAGCGTCAGTTTAACCCTAGTCCTCATTATCTTAGAGGCCCAAAAGTTCAATTTCTGCCAAAATTGGGCTACTTTGGGACAATCCCAAAAGGAATGTGTGTAATCTGTAAACTCTTTACTACATTTAGGGCATTTCCTCTTTTCCCAGCTCCATTTAGCCAGCCTAGCTGGAGTGAGATATGCCCTACTTACTAATTTTATATGGGACTCTTTCCATGTATGCATAAAAGTTGCCCTAGCTACCAATGAAATGCTTTGTGCTATATCCTCCGGTTCTATTATAAGTTTTTCTTTTGCCCATTTTGTTGAAATTTCTACAAGATTATTCAGACCGCCCTCCTTTAGGACTGCTTGGTATATTAGGGAGATCGTATTGACCCCCGCACTATATTGAGAGATTATACTCTTCAAGTTTTTACTGTCTATCCCCGGCCCTGTATCTATTCTCAGTTTCTCCACCCAATGCCTGATCTGTAAATATGCAAAGAAACTGGACCTTGGGAGATGGAATTGATGGGCTATATTCTCGAATGAACGAAGTCTCAGATTGTTACTTTCGCAGATCTGTATTAAATATTTCACTCCCTTTCTGGCCCAGAGATCAAAAACCGAGGGCTCACAAGCTATTGGAAAACTCGGATTCCCAACTAAAGGTAAAAATTCAGATTTCCTAAAATCTACTCCCAATTCCTTGCAAATTCTCTGCCATGCGTGGACAATATATTTAAAGGTGGTCATTTGATATACTTGATCCGGAAGTCTATTTGCCACATGATGGAGAATCGACTTTAGAGTATACGGTTTTATCAGTGCAGATTCAATAACATAAAATGAACTTAGATCCTTTTCAGTAATCCAATCTAGAGCGAATTTTGCTAATGCAGAGTAATTGTATATTTTTATGTTGGGACACGCCATACCTCCTAGGGCTTTAGGGAGTGTTAATTTATATAGTGAAATTCGTGGCTTCTTGCCCTGCCATATAAACTGATTGAATATCCTGTTTAGAGTAACTAGGTCTTTCTTATATAGCAGAAGCGGTAAATTCTGCAGAAAGTATAAAAGCTTAGGAAAAAGCACCACTTTAATTAACATAGTACGAGCACTGAGTGATAGGGGGAGATTACCCCAGCTCTGTAGTTTCAGAGCCAAGCCCTTGATGCACTGTTTAAGATTCAAATCATACCACCTATTGGGGTCCCTACTCAATGTAATTCCTAAGTACGTTATCTGAGAAGTTTCTAAAAATGGATGTTTACAGGGGGTTATAGGTTTACGTATCCACATAATTTCTGATTTTTCATAGTTGATCTTGTAGCCTGAAAAAGAGCTAAAAGAGTTACATAGATCCAGCAATCGGGGGATAGTTGTATTTGAATTGCTAAGGAAAAGCAGAAGATCGTCTGCGAACAAAGACAGAACTAACTTCTGTCCTCCTAACTGAATACCCTCCATTTCTCTTCTCAAAAGAATTGCAAAAGGTTCAAGAGATAAGTTAAAGAGAAATGGGGACAAAGGGCACCCCTGACGAGTGCCCCGCCCCAGCGTAATTTCCTCAGTCGATTCCCCATTCACTATAAGCGAAGAAATTGGTCCCTTATAAAGTTGTGTAATAAAGTGTTGAAAGGGGCCAATTATACCAAATTTCCCTAATGCCGTTAACATATGATCCCATATAATCGAGTCAAATGCCTTTTCGGCGTCGATTGTAAGTATGGCAAGGTCTAGTTTAGGCGAGGGCCTTTGTCTTTCTAATTTATTCCAAAAATAATCTAGGACTAGTTGAACTTTCCTGAGGTTTTTAACGGGATTCCTACCCGTCATAAAGCCCGTCTGATCTGGGTGGACCAACGCATCTAGAGGGGATTTCAATCTACTAGCCAGGATATATGTCATAAGCTTGTAGTCCTGGTTCAACAGCGAGATAGGCCTATATGATGTAGTTAGCTCCAAATCCTTACCTTTTTTGGGAATTAGAACAATATTGGAAGCTGCAAACAGCCTAGACTGAGGTTTATTCTCAGTAAAGTAATAGTTAAATAGGTTACCGAGAACCGTCGGAATCTGATCTGAGAGTAATTTATAGAATTCTGCCGGTAGGGAGTCAGGACCTGGGGTTTTCCCTAATTTTAAGTTCTGGATAGCTTTTCCAATTTCCTCAGCAGTAAAAGGTTTATTAAGCTCTTGGAGGTCCTCTTTCTTAATTTGAGGCAATGATATTCTTTGCCAAAATTGTTGTTTAGCAATAGGGTTAATCTGTTTCTGTGCATATAATTCTTGATAAGTCTGAAAGAAGACTTCTCTTATTTTAGAGGGATCCGTCAATCTACTATTCCTATGTTTAACTGCTACTATATAATTTTTCTGTTGTCTAATACTAACAATCCTTGCAAGATATTTGGCTGAGACTCCATGAACCCCAGAATATAATGCCTTCAACTTCAAATCCTCTGATGCGGAATGTTGTTTCAAAAAGAGATCATAACTAGTTTTGCTATCTTTATATTTTTGCCAATCCTCAGGCGAGGGAACCATCAGGTATCTCCTATAATTGTTACTTAAGGTTTTTGCTAATTGCTCCTTCCTTTTCCCCCAAATCGCCCTCATTCTTATTGTATATGCCTTGATCTCTCCTCTAAAAACTGCTTTCGCAGTTTCCCAGAAGATTTCTGGCCTATCCAAGTATTCTTGGTTGTCAATCATGAATTGGTACCACCTCTTTTGAATCCATTTTTTAAAGTGTGGGTTATTATAAAGATATTGGGGGAAATTTTTTTTATTTCCTGTCAATACTTTTCCGGCTAATCCTATCTCTAGGGTGATAATAGCGTGATCAGATATCACGATATCTTGAATTTCTGCCCGCATCTTCATTTTTGACATATGCTTTGAAACTAAAAAATAGTCTATCCTTGAAAATGAAGCATGTGCCCAAGAGGCGCAGGTGTACTCTCGACAATCTGGGTTCTGAACCCTCCAAATATCTTGTAAAACCAAGCTTTTAGTGAACCCGTGGAGAATATCTGTTCCTCTGGCTTTCCTTATCACCATCCTAGTTTTCGATCTATCCAGAACCTGGGAGAAGGCCATATTAAAGTCCCCGATAACTATTAAATTTTTCCCAGAATATAGAAACAGTTTTAATCTCAAATCTTCCCAAAATTTTTTATCCACAACATTGGGGCCATATACGTTACAGAAAATAAAATTGGAGCCTCTTACTTCTATCTCTACAATTTGGTATCGGCCATTTGGGTCATTTACTACGTTTTTGATTTGATAATCTAATTTCTTATGTATTAACAT
The DNA here is from genome assembly GCF_027579735.1 of Bombina bombina. Lineage (NCBI taxonomy): Eukaryota > Metazoa > Chordata > Amphibia > Anura > Bombinatoridae > Bombina > Bombina bombina. The sequence continues at coordinate 1,016,206,617 of NC_069500.1, read as the reverse complement.
AGCAAGACCTCTATTAGATTTGTCATATAGTATATACAGGACTTCCCCAACCCATTTAGTTTTAAGTTTAATAGCCTCTTTTGGTTTAAGATGGGTCTCCTGAATAAAAGCTATATCAGGATTCTGTAGTCCTAAGTGTCTAATAACCGACTTTCTTTTACTCGGGGAAGAGATTCCTCCAATATTCCAGGATACTAGCCTTAAATTAACCATTTAGACTATAAAATAATAAAAAAAAAAAAAAACCCACAGAGGGGAAAAAGAGGGGGGGGGGAGAAGGGGGGGGGGGGAGGGAGAAAAGAAGAAAAAAAAAAAAAAAAAAAAAAAGGGGGGGGGGGGAGGGGTCAAATTGGGGCATCACTAATTCTGAAATCTGTTGAATGAGGAGAACGTTATCTGGACCACTCGCTCCTAGATCATTTTGATTGAGTGGCTCTGAACTACCCTCATTTGATTTGAGTTTACCTCTTGCTTTAGTTGGCATAATGGGGGAGGTGTTTTTAGTGTGTGAGATAAATCTTTCCATGTAGTAAGTGAATTTATGAAAAGAAAAAAGATCCAAGGTCCTAATCTAGCTGTGTTTGTAAATTATTGTTCTACTTGCTCTTGGATTTTAATCAGTGAGATTACTCCATCCTTACTTAAGATAGACAAATTAAAATTACAAAAAGAAAACAGTACGGGTTGAAGAAAAAAAGAAAAACAAAAAGAACAACAACAAAAAACAGGTCTAACCTGTCCACTAAAGTGGGACCAATTGTGCAGTGAATATGGTAATCAGAGGAAAGAGAGGGGTCCTCTTGAGACCGCTCCTTCCTATGGAGAAAAGTGTTTTTTTTCAAGTGCAATCGTGCAAAACCAATAAAGCAACAACAAACAGTGATCAAAACTTAATCAATATTATACGTAACGTGAGGCACTTTTTGTGGGCGCCGTGCCCTCCACTTTCCTTTGGTACTGGGAGCACAAAAAGGTGTACTCCTCAGAAAAAATAAATGAGTGTGTGTGTAAAATTTATATCACCTCCTAGAACTTGTAGCAATCTCAGTCTTTTGTTCTGAGTAAAGAGGATAAGCAGAGTAAACAAATTATCTAACAGTTCCTTTGCTTGCTACATCGTGGAACCAGACAATTTATAATAGAAAAAAAAAACAGACCCCCAAAAAAAAGGGGAGAGGAACAAAAAAACGAAAAAACCAGCCTAGACTATAGCTGGCCCAGAGAATACCTTGCTTACATCCAGGTATTTTAGCCTATAAGCCAAAATTTGTTAAAATATTTATCTCTTTTCTCTATATGAAAAAATAACAACAATACTGTTTTTAGTCTAAACCCCTGCTAAGCACTCTATGTAGAGGGAAGAAATTCAATACCCTTAACATAGCAAACTTCCTAGCTGTTTAGCTATTAGATCTAGATTTTTAGGTAAGGAGTAAATACACAGAAAACAGTTTTCTAATTATAGTGCTGTGGGTCATTTACCTAAGGGCTTTTATAATAACTTTCTATGGTAACAAAAGGCCTTTCAGGGTAAACTTTGGAATAAACATTCTTTACAGGGATTACAATTACCCCTTATTTCTAAGACCTTTAACTTTAATTCCTTGACTATCTTTAGGATACCACAAGCCCTTAAAGACACTTATATTGGTTGGTAGAAACTAGTTCTTAAGGGTGTATATGACCTTTATCAACTGTCCACAGACCCTTTATAGTTCAACAGGGCCTCATTGTGTTAGCCAGGTTTGGCATCAGCGGCACCTCTCTTGGGTAGAAGAAGTATTATTATATGTCCCCAAAAACCGGTATATGGTAGTCCAGTTTCAAGACTCAGTGTATCTGGGTATTAGTCCCACCCAAACCAGAGTACCTTTGTTATTGACCAAAAAAGAAAGTTATACTGATACTCTCTATTAGGTATTGGGTGTCCTTTGCTTTGCAGTGAGGATGCGGCCTTTTTAACACCGCTATATCCACTTAACCAGGCCAGATGCAAACTGGGCAAAAAGTCTTAACCGGGCCCAACAGGAGGGAGTAAACGGGAGATCTTACCGGACTGTAGCAGGAAAGACCCGGCACCTGCTGCCCGTTCTATACGAATCTCCTTTCTTCTCTGCCGCTCCGGTTCTCAGGCCTGCTTCCTGGCTGTAGCACTTCCTGCCATAGAGTTGGTTGCGTTTGCAGCTTGGCCTCAGCGTCCTCTCACCGCCAAGCCTCCGTTTGACGCTCGTCTGTTTCCGGTTGGCGTCTATGCAGATCCGGACCTCCAGGGTAGAGCCGCACCCGGCCTCAGCCACAGCATCTTCGCCTCTCAGCTCCTGACTTCTGGACACTGGGAATACTGGTCACAGTGAGTATAGGGGCCGCCGATCTCGGATACCTCCGTGGTCTCTGCCCCGACTCTGTTTCCTTTCTTTGGCTTTATAGCAAGTTCTGCCAAATTCTGAGTTGTGTGCAAGAACGCCTCCAGGCGTATTGACTCTGCTCCTGAGTCAGTCTGCCATTAGGGAGCCGGCATCTGCAAGAAGAGTATCCAGGCCAGGTCAGGTCAGGTAGTATCTTTCCCGGCCAAGGATAAGCGCAGGCTTGGGGTGTTGGATAGTGCCCTTTAGCTTAGAGCGGCGTGCTAGCATCCATGTTGCTGCTAGCTCCTCCCCTTCCGACTCCCCACAAATCTCTTGATTATAAGATCTTACAGGTGGAGACGGATCCTGCCTCTAGATTTATCATATTACAAATCCTTATAAATAATAATAAATTCATTCTTTGTGATATCTATGGACCAAATAAATTTAGGACTGAGTTCTGGGAGAACATCAAGGTTAAATTATTTCCCTTTATTAAGGAGAACCTGATACTTAGTGCTGATTTCAATATGACTGTTTGTCCAGAACTAATAGATTGTCACAAAGAAATGTTCCAAAGAATAAGAGAAGCTCAAAATATTTTTCTAGATTCTGTCAGAAATGACAGGTCGTTGATATTTGTCACAGGGTAAACCCGGATGTGCTTTGTTTTTCATGTGAGTCTAAAGCTCATAGAACTTTTTCCCAGATAGATCTATTTTTAATTCCCGAATCATTGCCTATTTGTAAAACAGAGGTAGGAATTGGTGAGATCTTGATCTCGGACCACGCAATTATCTCTCTAGTACTGTATTGTTAGGATTAACCTAAAGTGAAAGCGCCCATGTTTCTCTATCCCCGTTATCTTTCTAATAACCCGAGGTTCATATTATGGTTAAAAGAGAAATGGAAAGACTATTGTACATATAATATTTCTTATTTTCACAAAATATAATTTTTTTGGGAGACGTTGAAAGCTGTGTTACGTGGGGAAATCAAAGCATATCTTGATATTCGAAATAAGAAGAAACGGGCCCGGGATATACAATTAACCAATCGAGTTAAGAATGCTTATAAAAAATATCATAGTGGACGTTCAATAGATAATTGGCATAAATACATAGATATGAGGAAGGAGAGAGATGCATTCTTATTGCAAAAACACCAGGAAGAAGAGACTAAAATGAATTTATATTTCAGGAGTTTCCATGGCGGTTCAGCCAAAAACCTGGCCAGATTTGTTAAGACGAGGAAAAAGAAGAATTTTATACCTGCCATACAGGATGGCGTTAACCATTATTCAGATACGGAAGAGATATGTAATGTTTTCTTTAAATACTATCAACAATTATATGCAGAAGTTGATGTTAATTACACTAAGCAAGATAATTTTTTGTCACTGATCCTCTTACCTAGGATACAGAAAGAGTAGATAGAATTTCTTAATGCTCCTATTACTGCAGAAGATAGGCAAAGCAATTGACTCATCCAAACGTAACAAAGCGGCTGGCCAGGATGATGTTAGAAAAACTCTTTAATAGCTATTTTTCTTCTGATAATTCAACATCAACTCTTTTTTCAGCTGAGAATATTACATTAATTCTAAAAAAAGGTAAAAACCCTGAAGATCCAGCTTCATACAGACCCATTTCTGTGCTCAATGCCGATTACAAAATTCTAGCATCTATTATCTCTCATAGACTTGTTTCCTGTCTAGACAAACTCATTCACCCTGATCAGTCTGGTTTCATGACAGTGCGGAATCCCTCTAAAAACATACGTAAGTTAATTACCTTGGTTGAACTGTGATCAATTTAAGGAGAGGAGTGACTTTAAAGACATAGCTATCCTTACTTTGGATGCTGTCAAAGCATTTGACAGCATATCCTGGATGCATCTTTTTACAACGCTTGCGAAATTTGGCTTTACAGACAATTTTGTCAAATTCATTCAAACAATCTATCGGAACCCGTTATCATTTCTTCTTAATAACAGCACTCTGTCTCCTAAAATAATTCTGCATAGGGAAACAAGACAGGGGTGTCCCTTTTCACCTCTCCTATTTAATATTGCACTAGAGCCTTTGGCAGTAAGGTTAAGAGAGATGTTATTGGGGATCCCAGTTGGTACTCAAAGTTTAAAGATATTACTCTATGCAGATGATATCTTATTATTTCTGCAGAATACTGTCGACACAATCCCCAAGGTAGTACACGCTTTAGATGAGTTTAGCTCTTTTGCAGGATTTAAAGTTTTTTTTTTTTAAATATTTATTTATTTATAACCAACAAAGTGCACAGTCAAATGGATTCAATCTCCTTGTGCCACACAGGGCCAGGTAAGACATATTTGAAACAAAACAAAACAGTTTGGAACAACAGAGTCACTTCCTCTTAGCAAAATAATAATCCCCTTATATGAAGTATTTCTACACTTAGCTGGAATTTTTCTATTCTTTTCCTTACTCTTTTAAAATAAGATTTATATTATGCAACAACATAGATATATATACAGTCTGGCATTAGCTACAAAACCATGAAGAAACAAAATAACAGAAAGTAAATGAATTACAGTTCTTCTATAACAGTGTATATGTCTACAACCAAAAAAAAAAAAAAAAAAGAATTTTTGGATCAGTTTCCTCACTACTCTTTAAGAGATATACCACCTAGAAAAAAAAATAAATAAATAATAATAATAATAATATATACTATACATTTATTAACTATGCCTCTTTATGACTCCACTGTAGAAAATATACTTTAAGACTGAATCTAACTCCTGCTTGATCTGACCTGACATTATATTGATCAGATTCTAGCTCAAGGGAATTTCCTGACATGAAATTACAACATACAACGAGAGAGAAAGAAAGAAGAAGAAAAAAAAAAAAAAACACAAAAATCCCCACCAGTCCGTATTCCCCCCCTCCGTATTCATTCCCCTTCCGACTCTCCAATGTTACACCATATACGGGGGAAATGTCCAGCCAATACTTGTAATTGCACATATGGAGTGTCCCTAAAAGATTTAACCAACCTAATTTGAGTTTCCACGGGGAAAGATAGAATAAATGTTTCCCATTGGTTAAAGAACCGAGCTAACCTTCCGTCCGTAACGTCTTGCAGATTCCACTGATCTTGTGTAAAGTGAGAAGTCAAAGCATTTTTAAGCTCTTTTAATTTAGGGGCTATTTTCGCTTTCCATGCTCTCAGTAATATGTTGCGGCCAAGAAATATGATCACGTTAATTAATTTAAAATTTCTGGGGGCAATCTGCGGGTTCACTAAAAAAAATATATCCGTCGGCTGAAAATGGTAATCTATTTTGAGGGAGGCCTGTATCCAGTGTTCTACCCTAAGCCAAAATTGACCAATCTTTGGGCAAGTCCAAAAACAATGTACAAGGTCTGCCCTAGAAGAAGAACATTTGGGGCATACCATCTTCACCCTATACCAATTAGTCAATCTAGCTGGCGTCAAATACATCATAAAGGCTAGCTTAATTTGTGTCTCTCTCCAGGTGGTCAGCACCCAACTTTTTCCAATTATCTTAAAAGTATTCTCGATAACCTGGCTATCAACCTCAGGGAAAAACTTACTCCATTTTTCAGCTATAAACTCTCTCTGTGCAGCCGATGGTCCCTGATTCAAGAAATTATAGAAAGGAGCTATTGAGTAAAAGCCGCCTTGAAAATTATTTATTTTAATTTGAAGCTCCAAAAGAGCCCACTCTACTCCGTAGCTTTGCTTTAACTCAAATATAAAATGCCTTAACTGCAAATATGCGTAAAAATCTTTATTTTCGAGCCCAAATAGATGTGTTAGTTCACTAAAGGTTAATGGCGCAAGATTCAAATCTAACATTTGCGCAACAAATACCAATCCTTTGGAAAACCATACCCTGAAAACTTTATCTGACAACCCTGGTGCAAAATTAGGATTCCCTTTAATAGGTAAATATTTGGAGGCATAGGGCGAACACCCCGCAAGGACGCAACATTTTTGCCATGCTAGAATAATATATCTATAGGTACTGAGAGCAAAAATTGAAGATGGAAGTGTATTCATTGGACAGTGTAGAATAGCCTCCAATCGAAATGGAGCCACCAGGGCCGTTTCCCAGAGTACTGCCGAGACCTGTTCACGATCGGATAACCAATCAACCGCAACTTTCATCCGTGCTGCCAGGCTGTAGAATTGTAGATTGGGAAGAGACAGACCTGCCGCTTCTTTATTACACATAAGACGTAAAGCAGAGATACGTGCTCTGGCACCCTTCCAGATTAGGTTGGAACATGCCCTATTATAGTTGGTTATATCTATATTATGAATAGGAATTGGGATATTTTGTATGAGGTAAAATAATTTAGGAAAGAGAATGGTTTTTATAAGTATGACCCTAGCTGTTAAGGAAATAGGTAGATTTTTCCATCCTTCCATCTTGTTTTTACATTCTAGAAAAAATTTACTGAAGTTTAATTTATACCAGTCATCTGGATTCGCACTTAATTTGATGCCAAGATAAGTTATCTGCGAAGTCTCGGTAAATGGGTGTCTGAAATATTGATCTTTCTTATTAAGCCATAATAGCTCAGATTTAGTGAGGTTAATTTTATAACCCGAAATTTCACCAAACAATTAAATCGATTCTAGTAGTCGGGAAAGACTTTGTTCAATATTACTCAGACATAGAAGTATATCATCCGCGTACATTAGTAATACTAGTTTCTGATCCCCAACCCGAATCCCTTCCAATTTCTGTCGAAGTAAAATTGCTAGCGGTTCTAATGATAAGTTAAACAACAATGGGGATAGTGGGCAGCCCTGACGCGTACCCCGTTGTAGAACCATCCGTTGAGAAATCTGCCCATTAATTAGTAGTGATGAGATGGGGGTAGAGTATACTAACTGAATAAATTTATACATATGTCCTGTCAGGCCAAATTGTTCTAAGGAATAAAATAGGTGCCTCCAGGCGATACGATCGAAAGCCTTCTCAGCGTCTAACGTTAGTAAGGCTAAGTCCACCATATCGCTGTGTCTTGTTGTTCTAAGTTTATTCCAGAAAAAGTCTATCAGAGTCATGACCTTTCGTGTATTCCTAGTGGGATTTCTCCCTGCCATGAAACCTGACTGATTTTCATGGATGATTGAGCCTAAATGCGGTTTTAATCTGTTTGCTAAAATAGATGTTAACAATTTGTAGTCCGTGTTTAATACAGAGATTGGTCTATATGACTCTGGGAGATCTGGTTCTTTGTTTTTTTTGGGAATTAGAGATATAACTGCTGCTGCGAAATATGGTGAACATTTATTGTTCCCAATAAAATAAAAATTAAACAATTTTTCCAGTGCTAAGATAATATGTGGTTGGAGAATCCTATAAAATTCAATGGGAAGACAATCTGGTCCAGCTGCTTTATTTGTTTTGGCAGATTTAATTGCTATTGAAATTTCTTCCACATCGATCGGTTTATTAATCTCTGCCAAAAATTTAAATTTAATCTGGAGAAGAGTGAACTCATGTGGCTTGGTAAACAGTCTACACTGTGTGCAGAATTATTAGGCAAATGAGTATTTTGACCACATCATCCTCTTTATGCATGTTGTCTTACTCCAAGCTGTATAGGCTTGAAAGCCTACTACCAATTAAGCATATTAGGTGATGTGCATCTCTGTAATGAGAAGGGGTGTGGTCTAATGACATCAACACCCTATATCAGGTGTGCATAATTATTAGGCAACTTCCTTTCCTTTGGCAAAATGGGTCAAAAGAAGGAATTGACAGGCTCATAAAAGTCAAAAATAGTGAGATATCTTGCAGAGGGATGCAGCACTCTTAAAATTGCAAAGCTTCTGAAGCGTGATCATCGAACAATCAAGCGTTTCATTCAAAATAGTCAACAGGGTCGCAAGAAGCGTGTGGAAAAACCAAGGCGCAAAATAACTGCCCATGAACTGAGAATAGTCAAGCGTGCAGCTGCCAAGATTCCACTTTCCACCAGTTTGGCCATATTTCAGAGCTGCAACATCACTGGAGTGCCCAAAAGCACAAGGTGTGCAATACTCAGAGACATGGCCAAGGTAAGAAAGGCTGAAAGACGACCACCACTGAACAAGACACACAAGCTGAAACATCAAGACTGGGCCAAGAAATATCTCAAGACTGATTTTTCTAAGGTTTTATGGACTGATGAAATGAGAGTGAGTCTTGATGGGCCAGATGGATGGGCCCATGGCTGGATTGGTAAAGGGCAGAGAGCTCCAGTCCGACTCAGACGCCAGCAAGGTGGAGGTGGAGTACTGGTTTGGGCTGGTATCATCAAAGATGAGCTTGTGGGGCCTTTTCGGGTTGAGGATGGAGTCAAGCTCAACTCCCAGTCCTACTGCCAGTTTCTGGAAGACACCTTCTTCAAGCAGTGGTACAGGAAGAAGTCTGCATCCTTCAAGAAAAACATGATTTTCATGCAGGACAATGCTCCATCACACACGTCCAAGTACTCCACAGCATGGCTGGCAAGAAAGGGTATAAAAGAAGAAAATCTAATGACATGGCCTCCTTGTTCACCTGATCTGAACCCCATTGAGAACCTGTGGTCCATCATCAAATGTGAGATTTACAAGGAGGGAAAACAGTACACCTCTCTGAACAGTGTCTGGGAGGCTGTGGTTGCTGCTGCACGCAATGTTGATGGTGAACAGATGAAAACACTGACAGAATCCATGGATGGCAGGCTTTTGAGTGTCCTTGCAAAGAAAGGTGGCTATATTGGTCACTGATTTGTTTTTGTTTTGTTTTTGAATGTCAGAAATGTATATTTGCGAATGTTGAGATGTTATATTGGTTTCACTGGTAAAAATAAATAATTGAAATGGGTATATATTTGTTTTTTGTTAAGTTGCCTAATAATTATGCACAGTAATAGTCACCTGCACACACAGATATCCCCCTAAAATAGCTATAACTAAAAACAAACTAAAAACTACTTCCAAAACTATTCAGCTTTGATATTAATGAGTTTTTTGGGTTCATTGAGAACATGGTTGTTGTTCAATAATAACATTAATCCTCAAAAATACAACTTGCCTAATAATTCTGCACTCCCTGTATAAAACAACCTAATACTATGTTTCATACAGTCAATGCTATTAAATATCTCGGTCTTGAAATCCATAAAAACCCTAAACATTGGTATCAGGCAAACTTTACATCTCTCTTCCAAAAGGTTAAAGAAGATCTTGAGCTATGGGCAGCCTTTCTTTTATCTATCACAGCATCTATAGATTTAATTAAAACTATAATCTTCCCACGTATCCTATACCCGCTGCAAAATTTACTGCTTATTATATGAATTAAAGATTTACGTAAGTTGGCTCTGTGGTTTTCAAAATTTATATGGAAATCTAAAAAATCTCGTTTATCTCTTAGTAGATTGTCACAAAAATATTCTGATGCTGGCTTAGCTCTTCCTAATGTCAGACTTTACAAATGGGCTACCTTGCTTAAACTAGCTATTGACTGGATTGCCCAAACTAATCTGGTTACCTCCTATGATATGGAATCATATCTTATTGCTCCTTGGTCTTTAAAGGCCCTTCTACATTGCCCCTTACATAATCTGCCTTTGAATATTACCACTCTCCGATCATTTAAAAATATAATTCTTGTTTGGCAGAAGTTTTGCTATCTTTTAAGAGTTGATTTCTCCTTTTCTGAATTTTTACCCATCAGGGGTAATCCTCTTTTTACCCCTGGAATAGACCAAAAAATATTTCAAGAATGGCAAGATAAAGGTCTAAAAAATATTCAACAAATGTTGAACACTGAATATCAAATACTCCCCTGGGAGATTACTCTTCAACACTTTTCTCTTCCTCATCTAAACGTGCTCGTAAAAATGGTCCGAGGTTAAGTTCTGCATCCAGAAATTTATAGCAGGGATGCTTCTATTTCTCTAATATATGACATCATGCTTACTAAACAAGGTATATTAGCTCTTGACAAATTAGGTAACTTTTGGTTACCCTTTATCCCTACAATAGATCCAGAAAAGATCTCACATAGTCTTTCCATTCTTGCTAAATATCCTATTTCGGTTAGTTGGAAAGAATCTCATTTGAAATTAATAAATGACTTTTATTTAACCCCGCTTAAACTTTCTAAATTTTACCCAAACAAATTGGTATTCTGTGCACACTGCTCTAGTGCCAGAGCGGATCTTCCTCATATGTTGTGGTCTTGTCCCAAAATTCGACAACTCTGGTTGAAAATTCAATATTGGTTCAACAGAATCTAGGATGTGGTTTTATCTTTTTCTCTGGAAGAAATAGTTTTTCTAGCACCTAATCCTAGGGAAAGTTCTCAAACACACATTATGAACACTAATATATTGATAGATGTAAATAAGAAGAGGGCGCCTCATAGCATAATTCTGTTTGACAAGTGGAAATGTGCTGTTAAGAAATGCGCTTACCGGATGAAGTGGCACTGTGCTTTGACCAGTGCAAAATAGCAGGCTAGCACTTAACAGAGGCTAGTACACTGGACCCGGCTCTGCTTGTGGTAATCCCTGCTGATGCTTCAATACTGCACAGCTGCAGAAGGTGTTCGATCTCTGTTTGAGTCACCAATACCACTGGGTAAAAACAAGGGCAACTTCCGATCTTTGCTTAAAAGAAAGAAACGCTTTATTTTTGTAACGCATTTCTCGACCACTCTCCTGGTCGTTTCCTCAGACAATACAAAGCAAATGTTATACATTACAATTAGTAACAATATATACAAAATTTCTTAAAAAACGGAAGTTTACATAGCCAATGAATGACTAGCAAATCTGTTCAAATTTCCTAAAAGACTAATTGATCCAGGGAGTGTTGTAATACATAGCAACAATTTAACCCCTGGATAACCCATAGTCATCTAAAATTAAAAAAAAAACTATTTAGTAAATACAATTAGACATAAAGAAACAGATGTTTAACAGTTTTTTCTTGGAGCCCACCCAAATTAAAAATTGCAATATCAATTGAATATATACAATAAGCTTGTCAATAAATATTAATATACAGGGAGTGCAGAATTATTAGGCAAATGAGTATTTTGACCACATCATCCTCTTTATGCATGTTGTCTTACTCCAAGCTGTATAGGCTTGAAAGCCTACTACCAATTAAGCATATTAGGTGATGTGCATCTCTGTAATGAGAAGGGGTGGGGTCTAATGACATCAACACCCTATATCAGGTGTGCATAATTATTAGGCAACTTCCTTTCCTTTGGCAAAATGGGTCAAAAGAAGGACTTGACAGGCTCAGAAAAGTAAAAAATAGTGAGATATCTTGCAGAGGGATGCAGCACTCTTAAAATTGCAAAGCTTCTGAAGCGTGATCATCGAACAATCAAGCGTTTCATTCAAAATAGTCAACAGGGTCGCAAGAAGCGTGTGGAAAAACCAAGGCGCAAAATAACTGCCCATGAACTGAGAAAAGTCAAGCGTGCAGCTGCCAAGATGCCACTTGCCACCAGTTTGGCCATATTTCAGAGCTGCAACATCACTGGAGTGCCCAAAAGCACAAGGTGTGCAATACTCAGAGACATGGCTAAGGTAAGAAAGGCTGAAAGACGACCACCACTGAACAAGACACACAAGCTGAAACGTCAAGACTGGGCCAAGAAATATCTCAAGACTGATTTTTCTAAGGTTTTATGGACTGATGAAATGAGAGTGAGTCTTGATGGGCCAGATGGATGGGCCCGTCGCTGGATTGGTAAAGGGCAGAGAGCTCCAGTCCAACTCAGACGCCAGCAAGGTGGAGGTGGAGTACTGGTTTGCGCTGGTATCATCAAAGATGAGCTTGTGGGGCCTTTTCGGGTTGAGGATGGAGTCAAGCTCAACTCCCAGTCCTACTGCCAGTTTCTGGAAGACACCTTCTTCAAGCAGTGGTACAGGAAGAAGTCTGCATCCTTCAAGAAAAACATGATTTTCATGCAGGACAATGCTCCATCACACGCGTCCAAGTACTCCACAGCGTGGCTGGCAAGAAAGGGTATAAAAGAAGAAAATCTAATGACATGGCCTCCTTGTTCACCTGATCTGAACCCCATTGAGAACCTGTGGTCCATCATCAAATGTGAGATTTACAAGGAGGGAAAACAGTACACCTCTCTGAACAGTGTCTGGGAGGCTGTGGTTGCTGCAGCACGCAATGTTGATGGTGAACAGATCAAAACACTGACAGAATCCATGGATGGCAGGCTTTTGAGTGTCCTTGCAAAGAAAGGTGGCTATATTGGTCCTTGATTTGTTTTTGTTTTGTTTTTGAATGTCAGAAATGTATATTTGTGAATGTTGAGATGTTATATTGGTTTCACTGGTAAAAATAAATAATTGAAATGGGTATATATTTGTTTTTTGTTAAGTTGCCTAATAATTATGCACAGTAATAGTCACCTGCACACACAGATATCCCCCTAAAATAGCTAAAACTAAAAACAAACTAAAAACTACTTCCAAAAATATTCAGCTTTGATATTAATGAGTTTTTTGGGTTCATTGAGAACATGGTTGTTGTTCAATAATAAAATGAATCCTCAAAAATACAACTTGCCTAATAATTCTGCACTCCCTGTATAAAACAAACTAGACTGAATTCGACAGTTTTACAGATCTTATTGTTGTTTGAAAATATATGTTTTAACAAATGTTATTGTTATATAAAAAATGTGTTAGACATATTAATCTTATAAATATTTTCAAAACTAAAATGTTAATTTTGGTTTCGGTGTCTAGGAAAAACTTGTCAATGCATTGGTGTTTATTAATAATCTTTTTCCCATCATTATTTCAAGCGTATGGGCCACGGTTATTCTAAATTTTCTCTTGTGGGAGCTAGCTGCAAAGCTCAACAGTAAAATGTTAATTCGGTTTCGGTGTCTAAGAAAACTTATCAATGCATTGATGTTTATTAACCCCTTAGTGACCGAGGACGTGCAAGGTACGTCTGAAAAAAAAAGGCAGTTAACGCCTGACGACGTACCCTGCACGTCCTCGGCTAAAGTGAGTGCTGGAAGCGATCAAGATCGCTTCCAGGCACTATTACAGTACTGCAGGGATGCCTCGATGTCTGGGCATCCCTGCAGTGCTGTTACGGAGTGCCGGGACCGGAGCGATCACTCCCCCTTGAGTGATCACTTCCGGTTTTGCTCCACGTGGAGCCCGGCAGTGCAGCAGAGCATCGGAAGCGATCGGACACGCTTCCGATGCTCTGCTAGTGTGCTAAGTGCCTCGGTGGGTCGAGGCACTTAGTTAGTGTATAAATAAACTTAAAAATGGGAATAAATAAATAAAATTTAAAATAAAAAAGCCCCACATATAGCGCCCCCCCCCCCCTCCCCCATGAGGCTTCCAAAATGGCGATGCCCGGTGCATCATGGGGCATCTGGGGGTGTCCCTAGCCTGTCTCACCATAGGGGCAAGCTAGGGTCACCCAATCTGAGCCTTCTTAGAAAAAAAAAAAAATAATAATAAAATACCCCATTTGTCTGATCATGTCAATATTTGTAAATATTGACTCTGATCAGTGTGGATCTCCCTCCCTCTCCTCACTTGCCATTTTGTTGGAGAAAGAGAGAGACCTGTATTTTAGCAGAGAGAGATTTATTTCTTTTATTTGTTAAAAAATTTAAAATCCAAAGGCTCTTTTCAGAGCCATTAACCCCTAGCTTGCCAGTGATCACTATAAATCACTGGCAGTAGCACAGCTGCACTTTTTTTTGCTGTCTGTGCATTTTTTTAGGGGTTAATTTTTGTTGTTGTATTTTTTTTAAAAAACTCAAAGGCTCCTTTCAGAGCCATTTAGCTAATTTAATTTAATTTAAAGACTATTTAACCCCTAGCTTGCCAGTGATCGCTATACATCACTGGCATTAGCATAGCTGTAATTTTTTGCTGTCTGTGCATTTTTTAGGGGTTAATTTTTGTTGTTGTAATTTTTTAAAAACCTAAACGCTCCTTTCAGAGCCATTTAGCTAATTTAATTTAAATAGTATTTAACCCCTAGCTTGCCAGTGATCGCTATACATCACTGGCATTAGCATAGCTGTACTTTTTTGCTGTCTGTGAATTTTTTTAGGGGTTAATTTGTGTTGTTGTAATTTTTAAAAAAACCAAAGGCTCCTTTCAGAGCCATTTAGCTAATTTAATTTAATTTAAAGAGTATTTAACCCCTAGCTTGCCAGTGATCGCTATAAATCACTGGCATTAGCATAGCTCTACATTTTTGCTGTCTGTGCATTTTTTTAGGGGTTAATTTTTGTTGTTGTAATTTTTTAAAAACCTAAACGCTCCTTTCAGAGCCATTTAGCTAATTTAATTTGATTTAAAGAGTATTTAACCCCTAGCTTGCCAGTGATCGCTATAAATCACTGGCATTAGCATAGCTGTACTTTTTAAAAAAAAAAACCAAAGGCCATTTAGTTAATTTAATTTAAAGAGTATTTAACCCCTAGCTTGCCAGTGATCGCTATAAATCACTGGCATTAGCATAGCTGTACTTTTTTTAAAAAAAAACCAAAGGCCATTTAGTTAATTTAATTTAAAGAGTATTTAACCCCTAGCTTGCCAGTGATCGCTATAAATCACTGGCATTAGCATAGCTGTACTTTTTTTAAAAAAAACCCAAAGGCCATTTAGTTAATTTAATTTAAAGAGTATTTAACCCCTAGCTTGCCAGTGATCGCTATAAATCACTGGCATTAGCATAGCTGTACTTTTTTTAAAAAAAACCCAAAGGCCATTTAGTTAATTAATTAATTTTGGTTTTCTGTGACAGATACAAAAATGTCACAGAAAAGATATAGTGTTGAGGAGGCGTATGCCATCCTTGCGTCAGAGTCAGATGCCTCTATGTCTGACTCAGACCCCAATTTTGACCCTGCCATATGCTCAGATACATCATTAGATGCAGTCTCAACTGATAGTGATGTATCTGTGGCTGCTAGCCCCCCTGCCAGCCCCCCTGCTAGCCCCCCTGCCAGCCCCCCTGCTAGAAGGAGGCGTGTTGCTGCCATTGCCGCTGAAGAGTGGGTAACGCCTCATCTCCAGAGGCCAGATATCCCACCCTTCACAGCAAATGCTGGCATAAATATAGATGTGGCAGGTTTTAGCCCCCAACAGTTTCTGGAGGTGTTTCTGGGTGATGATGTATTGGGGAACATTGTCGCCCAAACTAATTTATATGCCCATCAGTACCGTGCTGCAAAGCCTGAAACATATTTGGCAAAGCAGCAATGGGCCCCCATCAATGTGCCAGAATTTAAAAAATTCTGGGCATTGACTATGCTGATGGGCATCATAAAGAAACCCTCCGTTCGCTCCTACTGGAGCAGTAGCCCCATCTGCTCTACCCCCATTTTCTCCCAGAGTATGTCGAGGCAGAGATATGAAATGATTCTTCATTTCATGCACTTCAGCGACAACAGCCTGTGCCCCCCTAGGGAGCATCCCCAATTTGACAGGCTGTATAAAATCCGCCCCCTGATTACCCACTTTTCTGCCAGGTTTGCAGAGGCTTATACACCTGGAAGGAATATATGCGTTGATGAATCCCTGATGAAGTATAAGGGAAGGCTGGGATTCAAGCAGTATATTCCTTCCAAGCGCTCCAGGTATGGGGTAAAGGTGTATAAGCTCTGTGAGAGCGAGACTGGGTATACTCAGGCCTTCCGGGTGTATGAGGGAAAGGATAGCCACCTTGACCCTCCAGGTTGCCCAGAACATATGGGAACCACTGGCAAGATTGTCTGGGACCTGATATTACCCCTAATGAACAAAGGGTATCACTTGTTCTTAGACAATTTTTATACAAGTGTCCTTTTGTTCAAGCTACTGTATTGCTTTGATACAGTAGCTTGCGGTACTATTAAAAAGAACCGCAAAGGTTTCCCAGGACAACTTGTACGCACCCGGCTACGAAGGGGGGAGACCTCTGCTCTGCGCCAAGAGGAGCTGTTGGCACTGAAGTACAGAGACAAGAAGGATGTATACCTTCTTACCACCATCCACACAGAGAGGACGGTGGCGGTCTCTGTACGTGGCAGAGCTGAGATCATAAGGAAGCCAGTGTGCATCAAATCTTATAACCGGCATATGGGTGGGGTTGATCTGGCAGATCAGCTGCTGCAGCCCTACCTAATTATGCGGAAGACAAGGGCCTGGTACAAAAAGGTTGCAATTTACCTAATGCAGATTGCAACCCACAACGCTTTTTTGTTGTTCAAAAAAGCAAACCCCGGAATGAAACTGACTTTTTTACAATTTCAGCTCCAGATCATTTCGGGGATTTTGTACCATGATGCACCTGCTCCCCGGGCGGTGATGGGAGAGAGCAGAGTTGGGGCTACTCATTTTATTTTTAAAATCCCCCCTACTGCCGCAAAGCAGAGACCACAAAAAAAATGCAGAGTCTGTACCAAGAGGGGGCAGAGAAGGGACACTGTATATCACTGTCCTGATTGCCCTGGACAGCCTGGACTCTGCATTGGGGACTGCTTCAAGCGGTACCATACAATGGTCAATTTTTAAAAAATAAATAAATTTGCTGTTATTTTTTTTTTGTTATGTTTACTGTTAAATTTTTTGTTATTTTTTTACTTTTAATGTGCCAGATTTTTACATTTCACTAATATATTTTTTTTTCTAAAATGGGGCTGTTCTTTTTTTTTTTTTTACAAAAACCCCTGTCAAACCTATGCATGGGGACATAGGTGTACTCAGGGTGCCTAGCAGAAAACAACCTGTAGTATTTTTTTTGCACTAACTTACAACAGTCTCTCCTAAATCATAGTCAAAAAGCAATGTGTGTGTAAAAATGAAAATTGAAAAAATGCCACCATACACTTTCTCCAATTTTTTTAGCTAAAACAGTTACTTCAAATGCATCAAAGCACACCATATACAATACCTTGGGGTGTCAACATTTCAAAAATATGCACATTCATGGCAATAAATAAAAGTGGGGTTTACAATAGGCCCCAAACTAAAGATAGGCCTATCAGAAGAAATACTCTCACTTAATAACTAAAATCACAAGTCATAAAATTGTAACATAACCTTCCCAAAATCCTGGCAAACCTATGCATGGGGGGCATAGGTGTACTCAGGGTGCCTAGCAGAAAACAACCTGAAGTATTTTTTTGCACTAACTTACAACAGTCTCTCCTAAATCATAGTCAAAAAGCAATGTGTGTGTAAAAATGAAAATTGAAAAAATGCCACCATACACTTTCTCCAATTTTTTTTAGCTAAAACAGTTACTTCAAATGCATCAAAGCACACCATATACAATACCTTGGGGTGTCAACATTTCAAAAATATGCACATTCATGGAAACAAATAAATTGGGGTATGTTAAAATACCCCCAAAAAGACAATAGGCAAAGAAAATATGTTAAATGTGAAAAAAAAAATCACAAACGCATGTTGGACATTTGGCATTACACCCCCCGAACAAGCCAAGAAACTTATGCATAGGTGGTATCACTGTACTCAGGAGATGTTGGTGAACACATATTGGGGTCTTCTTTGGCAGTAACACATAACAGGAGCTGAGAATTCATGTCTAAAGTACAATGTGTGTGAAAAATAACACACAAAAAATGACTGCCTAATAGTTTGACAAAGAATTAGTGCATGGAAAGTGTTAAAATACCAGCATTTGAAATACACACCTATACATGGGGGGTATCACTGTACTCAGGAGATGTTGTTGAATACATATTGAGGTTTTTTTTGGCAGTAACACATAACAGGGACTGAGAATATATGCCTAAAGTACAATGTGTGTGAAAAATAATGCAAAATAATGACTACCTAAAAGTTTGACAAAGACTAGTGGTTGAATTAGTGCATGGAAAGTGTTAAAATACCAGCATTTGAAATACCCTAGGGTGTCTACTTTTCAAAAATATATGGTTTGATGGGGGTAAATTACATTGGCCGGCTTCAGAAATGTCCTACATAGGACATGGGTGCATGGGATGTGAAAATTCCAAGTTGAAAAACTGGAATGCGCCCCCTAAAATTAAGGCCTTTTAGCCCCCAGAGAACCCAACACACCTATACATGGGGGGTATCACTGTACTCAGGAGATGTTGTTGAATACATATTGAGGTTTTTTTTGGCAGTATCACATAACAGGGACTGAGAATATATGCCTAAAGTACAATGTGTGTGAAAAATAATGCAAAAAAATGACTACCTAAAAGTTTGACAAAGACTAGTGGTTGAATTAGTGCATGGAAAGTGTTAAAATACCAGCATTTGAAATACCCTAGGGTGTCTACTTTTCAAAAATATATGGTTTGATGGGGGTAATTTACATTGGCCGGCTTCAGAAATGTCCCAAATAGGACATGGGTGCATGATGACAGATGTGAAAATTCCAAGTTGAAAAACTGGAATGCGCCCCCTAAAATTAAGGCCTTTTAGCCCCCAGAGAACCCGACACACCTATACATGGGGGGTATCACTGTACTCAGGAGATGTTGTTGAATACATATTGAGGTTTTTTTTGGCAGTAACACATAACAGGGACTGAGAATATATGCCTAAAGTACAATGTGTGTGAAAAATAATGCAAAAAAATGACTACCTAAAAGTTTGACAAAGACTAGTGGTTGAATTAGTGCATGGAAAGTGTTAAAATACCAGCATTTGAAATACCCTAGGGTGTCTACTTTTCAAAAATATATGGTTTGATGGGGGTAATTTACATTGGCCGGCTTCAGAAATGTCCCAAATAGGACATGGGTGCATGATGACAGATGTGAAAATTCCAAGTTGAAAAACTGGAATGCGCCCCCTAAAATTAAGGCCTTTTAGCCCCCAGAGAACCCGACACACCTATACATGGGGGGTATCACTGTACTCAGGAGATGTTGTTGAATACATATTGAGGTTTTTTTTGGCAGTAACACATAACAGGGACTGAGAATATATGCCTAAAGTACAATATGTGTGAAAAATAATGCAAAAAAATGACTACCTAAAAGTTTGACAAAGACTAGTGGTTGAATTAGTGCATGGAAAGTGTTAAAATACCAGCATTTGAAATACCCTAGGGTGTCTACTTTTCAAAAATATATGGTTTGATGGGGGTAATTTGCATTGTCCGGCTTCAGAAATGTCCCAAATAGGACATGGGTGCATGATGACAGATGTGAAAATTCCAAGTTGAAAAACTGGAATGCCCCCCCTAAAATTAAGGCCTTTTAGCCCCCAGAGAACCCGACACACCTATACATGGGGGGTATCACTGTACTCAGGAGATGTTGTTGAATACATATTGAGGTTTTTTTTGGCAGTAACACATAACAGGGACTGAGAATATATGCCTAAAGTACAATGTGTGTGAAAAATAATGCAAAATAATGACTACCTAAAAGTTTGACAAAGACTAGTGGTTGAATTAGTGCATGGAAAGTGTTAAAATACCAGCATTTGAAATACCCTAGGGTGTCTACTTTTCAAAAATATATGGTTTGATGGGGGTAATTTACATTGGCCGGCTTCAGAAATGTCCCAAATAGGACATGGGTGCATGATGACAGATATGAAAATTCCAAGTTGAAAAACTGGAATGCGCCCCCTAAAATTAAGGCCTTTTAGCCCCCAGAGAACCCGACACACCTATACATGGGGGATATCACTGTACTCAGAAGTTGTTGTTGAACACATATTGAGGTGTTTTTGGTCAGTAACATATAACAGGAACTGAGAATCCATGCCTAAAGTACAATGCGTGTGAAAAATAACACACCAAAATGACTACCCAAAAGTTTGACAAAGACTGGTGGTTGAATTAGTGCATGCAAAGTGTTAAAATACCAGCATTTGAAATACCCTAGGGTGTCTACTTTTTAAAAATATATGGTTTGATGGGGGTAATTTGCATTGTCCGGCTTCAGAAATGTCCCAAATAGGACATGGGTGCATGACGACAGATGTGAAAATTCCAAATTAAAAAACTGGAATGCGCCCCCTAAAAATAAGGCCTTTTAGCCCCCAGAGAACCCAACAGACCTATACATGGGTGGTATCACTGTACTCAGGAGATGCTGCTGAAGACATATTGGGGTGTTATTTGGCAGTAACCCTTAACGTTCTCAGTAAATGTATTCTTGAATTGCTATTTTGTCAAAAAATCACCATTTTTTTTTTTTTTTTTCAAACTTTGGCATAGATTGGTGGTAAAATAGTTGCATGGAAAGAGTCAAAATACTCCATGTTTAATACCTTAGGTTGTGTTCTTTTAAAAAATATATATATGTGAAGGGTTAATCAGGGATTCCTGACAGATATCAGTGTTCCAATGTAACTATCGCTAATTTTTTTAAAAAATTTTTGGAAATAGCAAAGTGCTACTTGTACTTATTGCCCTATAACTTGCAAAAAAAGCAAAGAACATGTAAACATTGAGTATTTCTAAACTCAGGACAAAATTTAGAAACTATTTAGCATGGGAGTTTTTTGGTAGTTGTTGAAGTGTAGGAGATTTTGAGGGTCAAAGTTAAAAAAGTGTGTTTTTTTCAATTTTTTCCTCATATTTTATAAATTTTTTTATAGTAAATTATAAGATATGATGAAAATAATGGTATCTTTAGAAAGTCCATTTAATGGCGAGAAAAACGGTATATAATATGTGTGGGTACAGTAAATGAGTAAGAGGAAAATTACAGCTAAACACAAACACCGCAGAAATGTAAAAATAGCCTTGGTCCCAAACGGACAGAAAATGGAAAAGTGCTGCGGTCATTAAGGGGTTAATAATCTTTTTCCCATCATTATTTCAAGCATGTGGGCCACGGTAATTCTCAATAGTCGCAATGAGCATATGACTAGACAATTTGTCTAGTGTAGCAGCTATCGATATTATAAGACAAAAGACTAATGATGTAAATTACTACATTAACGTAAGCACATTATTGATATATGTAAATAGCTACATTAACGTAATCATATTGTTACTATTATGTGTGTATTACTTCAGATACAAATATATAAAAAATCAAATATGTATTGAGATAATATCAATCAAACAAGTCTCCATATTCATATAAAATAAACAAGATGTCGATGTGCACTTAAAGGGACACTCAAGTCAAAATTAAACTTCATGATTCAGATACAGCATGCCATTTTAAACAACTTTCCAATTTACTTCCATTAACAAAATGTGCACAGACTTTTTATATTTACACTTTTTGAGTCACAACTCCTACTGAGCATGTGCAAGAATTCACTGCATATAATTATATGCATTTGTGATTGGCTGATGGCTGTCACATGATACAGGGCGAGTGGAAATAGACATAACTTTTCAATTTATTTAACAAAAATCTACTACTCATATGAAGTTCCGACTAAGTGCTATTGCATTGTCTTCTTATCATGGATTTGTTGATTATGCAAATCTACAGTGTTGACTGGACCTTTAAAAAATAAATTAGAACCTTGAATTTTTGATCGATCAGATGGGAGATAGTAGTTCTTTAACCCTTATTATATTTTGTAACTAATATATTTGATGTAGATTTATGACTACACTTTAAATGGAGTAATTAAATAGTGTTATTAATTCACAAATATAGAGTATATGAAATTGTTGTTGTTCCCAACCTTACCATCTACTACAAAAATATATTTTATATATGTATAAACTTGGTAACTGGTAATTGATCGTATATTAACCATTGTGAACCATACTCTTAATAATCTTTAAATTAAAAATCGAAAAAAGTGATAGTGGGAATTTTTTGAAAAACTAATTTATTGTGCAAAAATGTGTAATGTTAGGATATGAATATGTATAATGTTGACATTGTGTATCTAATCCCTATTAATTGGTTTCTGATGTAGTATAAAGTAGATTTGATAATCCTGATATAAATATATAACTTGAGTCATAAATATAAAGTGTATGAATGAAGTGTATAATGTATTGGTATGTTATTGTTTGTTAAATAAAGAGGATATATATGTATGCATATATATTAAAATTTCTATATTGATAGTTAGATATTATATCTTTAAAAATTGGATCGCCAAACGTCCACCTAGTATGGCGCAAAGTTTTAAGGGAATTCAAGCACAAATTATATATGAATCTTTTCCTCTACATCAGGTATCTGAGAAAAGAATTAAAAAGTTTTTGGTAGGATGGGCTCCCATTATTAAGGCATACCCAATCCCGTTGCAGGGGCAGATTCTGTCTCCATTTGTCTCCTCCATTAGCTTTGCCGAATTGGTTTTGTTAGATGTATTTCCACATACTTGGATTAGAAACTATAGGGAAATCCAATAGGCTAAGACGAGAGAACTACTTGTAGGGGCATGGTTCTTGATATCAGCGGATCCTGCTCGGCCCTCCTCTCTCTCTTTCCCTCTTTTTTTTGTGTTGTTTTGTTCTGTTTGGTTTTGTTTCTGTTTTGTTCGATTCAGGTTCACATTCTAGAACCAGTAGGAAAAATAGTCAAACTTTTCAGTTTTCTTTTAATCACATAAATCACTCTTAGATCTGAGGATGAAAGCATGTACGCATTATTCCAAGAAACATTCATTGCTATGAAACGGTGGTTATTTACTTGCTCTGTGTGATTTTTTCGTTTCTGTATATACCGATATTGTAATTGCTTATGTACATGATTGTCCTGCGTGACGCAAAATGTTTTGTTTTATTGATGCTTTACTATTTTTGGCTATGCACAATAAATATATATTTTAAAAAAGGTGATACCATATATATATATATATATATATATATATATAAAAGCTAAAAAAAAATTAATCAATTAATTATATGGGAATTTATTTGAAATAAATGTGTGTTTATATCAAATGTTTCCCTTTGCATTGATTTTCAAAGTTTTTGGTAAAACTTGCACAACTATAAAATAAATGGTTAATTAAAAAAAAAAAATTCTAATGAATCTGGCATCCTGATCACGTGACGGTTTTAGGACCAATCACGCGCTCAGCTTTTCAACCAATCAGATTCTCTGGTTTTTGGACCATATTTCAGCCGGGTCTATTTGAAGTCAATGTTATACACTCTGAATTTATCCCTCTGAGGAAGAAGTTTATCTTTGAAATGCGTCTGGGACTGTGATATGTGTGCACCGAGTGCATGTCACTCCTGAATTGGTGCTGTATTCAGCCCTCTGGTTTCCCTACCTTGATTGGTTTTTACCTACTACTTAACTCATATTGATTGAGGTCTTGCTTGTGAGTGCTAGTATACTTTGTGTCAGGATAGGTAAAGTCCAGAGTTAGACCCAAATGCTAGAATGAGGTAAATAACACCCTAGCACAGTGAGTATATACCAGGACCTGACCCTGCGACAGCTGTAGTTTGATATACTCACAGTAATAGACAGGAAGATGACACAGCAGGGTCAGGAGAAGAAACTTCGTGTAGAAGGGGTTAACCAATAGAGTAATCAGGCAAGCAATGTCCAGCAACGTGTAATCAGGCAGGTAAGGGTTAACCAAAAGAATAGTCAGGCAAGCAATGTCCAGCAACGTGTAATCAGGCAGATAGGGGTTAACCAATAGAGTAGTCAGGTAAGCAATGTCCAGCAATGTATTATCAGGCAGGTATGGGTTAACCAATAGAGTAGTCAGGTAAGCAATGACCAGCAACGTGTTATCAGGCAGGTAGGGGTTAACCAATAGAGTAGTCAGGTAAGCAGTGTCCAGTAACGTGTTATCAGGCAGGTAGGGGTTAACCAATAGAGTAGTCAGGTAAGCAGTGTCCAGCAACGTGTTATCAGGCAGATAGGGGTTAACCAATAGAGTAGTCAGGTAAGCAGTGTCCAGCAACGTGTTATCAGGCAGGTAGGGGTTAACCAATAGAGTAGTCAGGTAAGCAGTGTCCAGCAACGTTTTATCAGGCAAGTAGGGGTTAACCAATAGAGTAGTCAGGTAAGCAGTGTCCAGCAACGTTTTATCAGGCAGGTAGGGGTTAACCAATAGAGTAGTCAGGTAAGCAGAGTCCAGCAACGATATCAGGCAGGTAGGGATAAGGGTTCAGGATAAGCAGGCACAGATTCAGAAAATCCAAAGATAAATTTGTACTCACAGAGCCCACGAGTAAAACAAACAGGCACCGATGAGAGGAGACGCCAGAATAAGAAGGCCTCCTGACGTCATCGGAAAGGCCGACAGGAACAGGGTTGCTAAGCAACCAATGAAAGCACTACCGCGCTGAGCCAGAGGAAGCGATCAGCAGCAGCAATCGCGACAGTGCCCCCACCTCAAGGACCCCTCCGGGAAACACGAACAGGCTTTGAAGGATTCTGGGCGTGGAATTGTTTGATCAAAGCAGAGGCACGGACATGAGAAGCAGGTTCCCAAGAACGTTCAGTGATGGGATATCCCTTCCAATGGACCAAATAGTACAGACGGTTACCCCTTAATCTGGAATCAAGAATTTGACTGATCTCAAATTCTGAAGTACCATCCACAAGGAACGGAGAGGGAACTCTACTTTTGGTGGAAAACCGGTTAGAGACTGCTGGTTTAAGGAGAGATACGTGAAAGACAGGGTGAATCTTCAAGTTGTCTGGTAAAGCCACCCTGTAGGCAGTAGAACATACCTTGGAAACAATCCTGAATGGTCCGATGTATTTGGGACCCAGTTTAGCACAGGGTTGTTTGAGTCGGATGAATCTGGTGGAAATCCAAACCTTGTCTCCAGCCCGAAAAGAGGGCGCCTTCCGGCGTCTGCGATCAGCAAATCGTTTGTACTTGTAAGTAGAGAGAAGAAGGATTTCCTGAATCTTCTTCCAGTGTTTACAAAGACTTCTCACTGTACGATCTGCTCCAGGAACTCCAGAACCTCCCGAAGACATAGGAAAAGTTCTAGGTTCGAATCCATAGGCTGCCTTGAAAGGAGAAGTCTGTAAAGAAGAGTTGAAGCGGGAATTGTAAGCAAGTTCTGCTAAAGGAAGAAGTTGAGAGCAATTGGAGTGCTGATGATTAACATAGTGCCTGAGATAGGACTCAAGAGATTGATTTACCCGCTCAGTTTGACCGTTGGACTGAGGATGATGTGCAGTAGAAAGAGATATGGTAACTCCAAACTGTTTGCACAGAGATTTCCAAAATCTTGAGACAAATTGAACTCCTCGATCAGAAACGATGTCCAAAGGAAAACCATGTAATCTGGTGATATGGAGAATAAACAAATCAGCGAGTTTCTGGGCCGATGGTAATCCAGTTAAAGGAACAAAGTGAGCTGCTTTGGAAAACCTGTCTACCACAACCCATATGGTCTTGATTCCGGCAGAATTAGGAAGATCTGTAATAAAGTCCATGGAAACATGAGACCAGGGATAGTATGGAACAGGCAGAGGTTGTAAGAGCCCAAGAGGTAATGATGAAGATTGTTTGTTGGAGGTACAGGAATTACAAGCTGCAACATAATCCTTGACATCTTTGCCCATGGGAGGCCACCAGACATGTTGTTTGAGTCTCCACATAGTATTACGTACTCCTGGATGTCCAGACAGAACATTATCATGAGCCCAACGAAGGAGTTTTAGGCGGAATTCAGTAGGTACAAATAAGATCCCAGGAGGTATGTTATAAGAAGAAGGAACAGAAGTTTGAGCAGATTGTAACGCTTGTAAAGGAAACGAAGATAACTGAGCCAGAACTTTAGCAGGGCGAAGAATGGGTTCAGAATCCAGAAATGTAGAATCAGAAGCCAGAAATTGTCTAGATAAAGCGTCTGCTTTCGTATTCTTAGAGCCAGGAATATAAGAGAGGACAAAATTAAATCTGGAGAAGAACAGAGCCCATCGGGCTTGACGTGAGTTGAGGCGTTTGGCAGTATGAAGATACAGAAGATTTTTATGGTCTGTGAGTATAAGAAATGGTTGAACAGTGCCTTCAAGCAGATGTCTCCATTCTTCCAAAGCCATTTTAATAGCTAACAGTTCTTTGTTTCCAACGTCATAATTCAGTTCGGAAGTATTGAACTTCTTGGAGAAAAATCCCACAGGAAGAATCTTGCTAGAAATAGGATTTCGTTGAGATAGTACTGCCCCAGCAGCAATCAGAGAAGCATCCACTTCAAGAATGAATTGAAGAGTAGGATCAGGATGGTTCCGTAGGAGGAGGAGGAGCTCTCTCAGCACGCTGCGCACGCTTCAGCGGCTCCAGAGGGCCGAATCAAGATCCTCTCTCTTGCTCCCCATCGTATCCGGCTTTTGGCCGTACCCACTCCGGCTACTTGGGCCACATCATCGCTGCTCAGTATTGATACAGCTTTCGGCGGAACCACCACATTAGCGGAGACGCTGCTACCAGTGTGCAGGGCAAGTTCTGGGATTCGCCCCTCTGACCAAGACAGAAGGTTACCTGGCAAGGACCACAGTGCTATGGCTGTTCAACCCTGAATTAGCGCTCCAACCCTAAAGGAACTTTGGCTGAGGGGCAGAAGGAGGACCTATCACCTGCGCCCTCCTGGTAGGGTGAAGCAGGTTGGAAGTATCGGTACCTTCTGAAATTCCCAGGCGATCGGCCTAAGTCGGTGGCGGAGGGATACAGGAGTTCCAGCATTTCCCGCCGGCCCTGCAGTACCAGTCCAGCGTTAGCTCTGTAGGACACGCTAGACCAAACATCAGGGTTGTTGAGGCCACAGGAGAAGAGGTGAATATTTTATGTGAATATTCTAAGGTACCCAAAAGCTATGACTGGGTAGACATCAGAAGTAATAACTGGTTCCTCTGTTTTCTTGGTCTCTCGGTGGGGCGACTCCCCTGCTACACTGGTATGTAAACTTTTTATTCTTTGGTGGGACACTTTTTTCAACCTTGGGACACACACAGAATTGACTATAGCTTCAAGTGATTAAAGAAGAAAGAGGGGAAAGAGAAAGAGAAAGAAAAGAGAAATGAAAGGAAGAGAAGAGGGGAGGAAAAGGCATAGAGACTCTAAACAAGGTTTCTAGTGAGGACTACAAAGAAAAGGAGTTATAATAAAAGCTTCCTTCCGAATTGTGCGCTTGAAGTGGAAGGGAAAAAGAAAATTAAAGGGGATATCTACCAATTCAAATCTCTCTTCAGGTTTTTGTTTTCCCCTGGTTGTTGTTGACTCCCAGAAAAAGAAGGAAAGGGGAAAGAAGAAAAAGAGAAAAAACTCTGGGACTGTTAATATAGTTAAACAGTTATAACTTGTTGAATAGCTCAGAGGCTGCACTTAGTATTTATGTTGTGCTTTTCTGGTCTCCTCTTTCTTTACCTCCCTGGGTCGTTAGAATAATGGAGTCATAATAACCTGGTTACCTGAGAACAAGCTAAGGATTTTTTAGTCTAAGCTTACTAGAAAGGGACTACCACGTTTTTATAGGGCATAGTATAAACCCTAAACATTATATCTCCAGACTTTCTCTAAACAGGTTTTCCTATACAACACTAAATAAGAGTTGTTTAAATTAGTTTTTTATCACTATCTGTTTTTTGTTTTTTTTTGACCACATATTGGGTTAAGGAATCCCTTTAACCAATTTTTGCTTTACCCAAAGTAAAATATAAGGAAGTAAGTACTGGAAGTTAAACACATAATTTTTTTGTCTTTGGGCTTAATTAACACTATTGTATTACTTCACACATCACTCTCTAAAACAAGTAATTAAGACACGCAACAACAACTAAAAAAAAAAAAGTCACCACATATTTCACAACATATTTATTGTTACTTCCACACAAGTTTGAAGTGTAATTCACTTAGATATAAGTGTTTTTTTTCTTTTTCTTTTTTTATTCACTGAATGTACTTATTTCACCTGGTATATTCACACTATTATCTTTTTCTATTTGCCTATGGAAAAATACTTTACTCAAATTAACCAACATTCTTTGAAAATGCCTGTTAAACCTAGAGAGAAAAAAGGCAAGGGAGTAGATGTGATTTCTGATTTTAGTGATTCCTTAGCTATTTCGCTAGACAATCAGACCCTGATATCACAACTCAGTAATTTATTCACACCGCAGTTTGAAATAATTAAAAAGGAACTGAATGTTATATCGTTAGAACTTAACTCCCTTAGCTCAGAAGTGAAACAATTTGCCATAAGGATGACAGAGGCAGAAGGTAGGATATCTGATTTAGAGGATATAATCAACAAACAAGATACTATGTTAAATAAGCAACAAGTTAAAATCCAAAACATTGAGGTACGTCTAGAGGAGCAAGAAGATCGCTCTAGACGTAACAACATCAGAGTAGTAGGTATTCCTGAATCACCAGAATATGAGAATTTTATTGAGTTTACTTCATTAACCTTACCTCAGGCTTTAGGATTTCCCCAGCATAGTTTACCCTTATCTATTGAGAGAGCGCACAGGCTAGGTGCAAAGAGATATTCTGAAAATGGTATAGCAAAAGACAGGGTTTGTATATTTAAACTCCTGAGATTTCAGGACAAGGTCGAAATACTGAGATTGTATAGGAAATGTGAAATGTTTGCTATTAATGGGAAAAAAATGCTTTTATTCCAAGATTTTTCTAATGAGACAGTACAAAAAAGGAAAGTCATGTCACCAGTATGTACACTCATTATAAACAAAGGATTAAAAGCAAGATTAATCTATCCTGCCAAGATAATAGTTGAGGATAACGGTAACAAGATTGTTTTCTCTGATGTGATTAAAGCAAGAGAATATTTGGAGTCTAGAGAAGGTCAGAAGACAGTATCTGGTAGCAGGCAGTAATGCCAACGCTAGATTTATTTGTACTATATAGTAGGAAAATAGAATGAAGCAAAAATGTTTATATTGGTATCTCCAGCTTGTAATTTCTGTGTGTTGATAATTTTTTTTCTTTTTTTTTTTTTTTTTTTTTTTTTCTTTTTCCCCTCCTCGTCCCCATTGCTGCTATTACGGCGCAAAGCTGTTTATGGTTTTGCCTTTCCAAAGTAATAGATTGATTTTACAGATTTAAAAATTAATGAGCAGGTTTTAAAATGGCTAAGTGTGATGGTGATGGCTTTTCTCTGTTCTTGACCTTCTGGATCAGCTTAAAATGGTATTTGTTTCTTTATGAGTGATCCAATTCTGAATTTAAAGATCCTCTCATGGAATGTGGGGGGCATCACTAATGCTGCAAAATGAAAACTTGTAATCAAAAAATTAGGTACCTTTAAACCAAGTATTGTATTTTTACAAGAAACCCACTTAAAAAACTCTGAGATTTTGAAGCTGCGTTCAAAATGGGTAGGAGAGGTATTAGCGACCCCATGTAAAAATAGGAAAGCAGGGGTGGCTCTTTTGATAAATAAAAATATATCATTTCAAATCATCCAGAGTGAGTTAGACCCAGAGGCAAGATTTATGATAATACAGATTTTAATTAATGGGTCTAAGTTAGTTTTATGTAATATATATGCACCAAACTCATTTTCTAAAGTATTTTGGGAAACGTTAGAGATTAAATTATTTCCTTTTGCAGGAGACAAAATGATAGTAGGAGGAGACTTCAATGT
Organism: Bombina bombina; assembly: GCF_027579735.1. Classification (NCBI taxonomy): domain Eukaryota; kingdom Metazoa; phylum Chordata; class Amphibia; order Anura; family Bombinatoridae; genus Bombina; species Bombina bombina. The sequence continues at coordinate 1,016,176,724 of NC_069500.1, read as the reverse complement.
GTCATTTTGTCCGGCAATTGATAGATTTTCTAAAAAAAACTTAGTTTTACATAACAAACAAGCCAAATTTATGAAAAAATTCTGCCATCAATTAAAGTTAATTGATATTTGGAGACTTTATAATCCTGATCGACGCCAATTTACTTGTGAATCCAAAACCTTTAGAACATTTTCCAGAATTGACTTTATTTTGGTAACAGAGTCCCTATCATTGCAAAAAAGTTGTGCAGAGATTGGCGAGATAGTTATTTCTGACCATGCTATTGTTGCACTGTCATTCCATTCTTTTTTAAATGAATCAAAAAGAAATTTAAATTTCATCTTTCCACGTTACATGTATAAAAATATGAAATTCATTTTTTGGTTAAAACAGAAATGGAAAGATTATTGCACAAATAACATTGTTTATTTCCACAAGATTGAAACCTTTTGGGAAGCCTCTAAGGCTTACATTAGAGGTGAAATAAAGGCTTATCTATGTAAAAAGAAAAAGAAAGACAGTAGGAGGGAAGTTCAACTCGCTAACCAAGTCAGAAATAGTTATAAAAAATATATTACCTCTCCAAACCACTTGTTTTGGGAAAGTTACGTTAATGCCAGAAAAGAAAGAGACATATTTATTAAGCAAAAGTCCCTTGAAGAGGAAGCTAAACTGAATTTGCGCTTCAAAGGCCACTATGGATGTTCAGCCAAACACTTGGCGAACTTAACCAGAAGTAGGAAGAAAAAAAAATTATATTCTTTCAATTAAAGACCAAGGTAATAGGTATACTGAAGTGAACGATATTAATAAGGTCTTTTTTACATACTATGAGAACCTTTATACTCAGACCAGTAATAACAGGCAGAATCAAGAAATATTCTGGTCGCAAATTAAGATTCCGCAAATAGCAGATGATCATCTTGAAAACTTAAATGCTCCTATTTCAGTGGAAGAAATTGGGGATGCAATCAACAAATCTAAACTAAATAAAGCTCCGGGCCCCGACTTTCTTCCAACAGAATATTACAAAATATTAGCGGATGAGATTAAGCCCACCTTGGAAAAACTTTTTAATAGTTATTTTCTGTCTAGTAATCCATTCTCTGAATTTTTTGCGGCCGCATATATTTCATTAATCCCGAAAAAAGACAAAGACCTAGAAGATCCAGCCTCATTTAGACCTATATCAGTATTAAACGTAGATTACAAGATTTTAACTTCTATTCTCGCGGCTAGATTAATGAAATGCCTTGACCAAATCATACACCATGATCAAACGGGATTTATGGCTTCCAGAAATTTATCGAAAAATATACGGAAAATTATAATTTTAATCGATTATATCTGGAGTCTAAACAAAGAGGTTAGTAAATACTTCAAACATGATATTGCCCTATTAACACTGGATGCGGTCAAGGCATTCGATTCAATAGAATTGGAGTACCTCTTTCAGACTTTGGAAAAATTTGGCTTTAAAAACAATTTTTTACATTTCATTCGTAATCTATACCATTCTCCTATTTCTTATCTATTGATAAATGATACTTTAACACCCGGTATAAGATTGCAAAAAGGTACCAGGCAAGGCTGCCCCCTATCTCCTCTACTTTTTAACTTGGCACTTGAACCCCTAGCTATATGGTTAAGAGAAGTGATGGAAGGGCTCAATTTTGGGAACACTTCTTTAAAGACTTTACTGTACGCTGATGATCTGTTAATTTTCCTTCAAAATACATCCATATCTATTCCTATAATAATGGATTCCTTGAAACTCTTCAGCTCATTTTCCGGTTATAAAGTAAATTTTCATAAAAGTGAACTGATGTGGATCTACAAACCTAAGAATAAGATAAATAATACTCTGTTTAAGGAAGTGGAAACACTAAGGCCTAGATTTAGAGTTCGGCGGTAGCCGTCAAAACCAGCGTTAGAGGCTCCTAACGCTGGTTTTGGCCGCCCGCTGGTATTTGGAGTCAGTGATTAAAGGGTCTAACGCTCACTTTTCAGCCGCGACTTTTCCATACCGCAGATCCCCCTACGCCATTTGCGTAGCCTATCTTTTCAATGGGATCTTTCTAACGCCGGTATTTAGAGTCGTTTCTGCAGTGAGCGTTAGAGCTCTAACGACAAGATTCCAGCCGCCTGAAAAAAGCAGGAGTTAAGAGCTTTCTGGCTAACGCCGGTTTATAAAGCTCTTAACTACTGTACCCTAAAGTACACTAACACCCATAAACTACCTATGTACCCCTAAACCGAGGTCCCCCCACATCGCCGCCACTCGATTAAAATTTTTAACCCCTAATCTGCCGACCGCCACCTACGTTATACTTATGTACCCCTAATCTGCTGCCCCTAACCCCGCCGACCCCTATATTATATTTATTAACCCCTAACTTGCCCCCCACAACGTCGCCGCAAGCTACTTAAAATAATTAACCCCTAATCTTCCGACCGCAAATCGCCGCCACCTACGTTATCCCTATGTACCCCTAATCTGCTGCCCCTAACATCGCCGACCCCTATGTTATATTTATTAACCCCTAATCTGCCCCCCACAACGTCGCCGACACCTACCTACACTTATTAACCCCTAATCTGCCGAGCGGACCTGAGCGCTACTATAATAAAGTTATTAACCCCTAATCCGCCTCACTAACCCTATCATAAATAGTATTAACCCCTAATCTGCCCTCCCTAACATCGCCGACACCTACCTTCAATTATTAACCCCTAATCTGCCGACCGGAGCTCACCGCTATTCTAATAAATGTATTAACCCCTAAAGCTAAGTCTAACCCTAACACTAACACCCCCCTAAGTTAAATATAATTTTTATCTAACGAAATAAATTAACTCTTATTAAATAAATGATTCCTATTTAAAGCTAAATACTTACCTGTAAAATAAATCCTAATATAGCTACAATATAGATTACATTTATATTATAGCTATTTTAGGATTAATATTTATTTTACAGGCAACTTTGTAATTATTTTAACCAGGTACAATAGCTATTAAATAGTTAAGAACTATTTAATAGTTACCTAGTTAAAATAATTACAAATTTACCTGTAAAATAAATCCTAACCTAAGATATAATTAAACTTAACACTACCCTATCAATAAAATAATTAAATAAACTACCTACAATTACCTACAATTAAACTAACACTACACTATCAATAAATTAATTAAACACAATTGCTACAAATAAATACAATTAAATAAACTATCTAAAGTACAAAAAATAAAAAAGAACTAAGTTACAGAAAATAAAAAAATATTTACAAACATAAGAAAAATATTACAACAATTTTAAACTAATTACACCTACTCTAAGCCCCCTAATAAAATAACAAAGACCCCCAAAATAAAAAATTCCCTACCCTATTCTAAAATACACAAATTACAAGCTCTTTTACCTTACCAGCCCTGAACAGGGCCCTTTGCGGGGCATGCCCCAAGAATTTCAGCTCTTTTGCCTGTAAAAAAAAACATACAATACCCCCCCCCAACATTACAACCCACCACCCACATACCCCTAATCTAACCCAAACCCCCTTAAATACACCTAACACTAATCCCCTGAAGATCTTCCTACCTTGTCTTCACCATCCAGGTATCACCGATCCGTCCTGGCTCCAAGATCTTCATCCAACCCAAGCGGGGGTTGGCGATCCATAATCCGGTGCTCCAAAGTCTTCCTCCTATCCGGCAAGAAGAGGACATCCGGACCGGCAAACATCTTCTCCAAGCGGCATCTTCTATGTTCTTCCATCCGATGACGACCGGCTCCATCTTGAAGACCTCCAGCGCGGATCCATCCTCTTCTTCCGACGACTAGACGACGAATGACGGTTCCTTTAAGGGACGTCATCCAAGATGGCGTCCCTCGAATTCCGATTGGCTGATAGGATTCTATCAGCCAATCGGAATTAAGGTAGGAATTTTCTGATTGGCTGATGGAATCAGCCAATCAGAATCAAGTTCAATCCGATTGGCTGATCCAATCAGCCAATCAGATTGAGCTCGCATTCTATTGGCTGTTCCGATCAGCCAATAGAATGCGAGCTCAATCTGATTGGCTGATTGGATCAGCCAATCGGATTGAACTTGATTCTGATTGGCTGATTCCATCAGCCAATCAGAATATTCCTACCTTAATTCCGATTGGCTGATAGAATCCTATCAGCCAATCGGAATTCGAGGGACGCCATCTTGGATGACGTCCCTTAAAGGAACCGTCATTCGTCGTCTATTCGTCGGAAGAAGAGGATGGATCCGCGCTGGAGGTCTTCAAGATGGAGCCGGTCGTCATCGGATGGAAGAACATAGAAGATGCCGCTTGGAGAAGATGTTTGCCGGTCCGGATGTCCTCTTCTTGCCGGATAGGAGGAAGACTTTGGAGCACCGGATTATGGATCGCCAACCCCCGCTTGGGTTGGATGAAGATCTTTGAGCCAGGACGGATCGGTGATACCTGGATGGTGAAGACAAGGTAGGAAGATCTTCAGGGGATTAGTGTTAGGTTTATTTAAGGGGGTTTGGGTTAGATTAGGGGTATGTGGGTGGTGGGTTGTAATGTTGGGGGGGGGGTATTTTATGTTTTTTTTTACAGGCAAAAGAGCTGAAATTCTTGGGGCATGCCCCGCAAAGGGCCCTGTTCAGGGCTGGTAAGGTAAAAGAGCTTGTAATTTGTGTATTTTAGAATAGGGTAGGGAATTTTTTATTTTGGGGGTCTTTGTTATTTTATTAGGGGGCTTAGAGTAGGTGTAATTAGTTTAAAATTGTTGTAATATTTTTCTTATGTTTGTAAATATTTTTTTATTTTCTGTAACTTAGTTCTTTTTTATTTTTTGTACTTTAGATAGTTTATTTAATTGTATTTATTTGTAGCAATTGTGTTTAATTAATTTATTGATAGTGTAGTGTTAGGTTAATTGTAGGTAATTGTAGGTAGTTTATTTAATTATTTTATTGATAGGGTAGTGTTAGGTTTAATTATATCTTAGGTTAGGATTTATTTTACAGGTAAATTTGTAATTATTTTAACTAGGTAACTATTAAATAGTTCTTAACTATTTAATAGCTATTGTACCTGGTTAAAATAATTACAAAGTTGCCTGTAAAATAAATATTAATCCTAAAATAGCTATAATATAAATGTAATTTATATTGTAGCTATATTAGGATTTATTTTACAGGTAAGTATTTAGCTTTAAATAGGAATCATTTATTTAATAAGAGTTAATTTATTTCGTTAGATAAAAATTATATTTAACTTATGGGGGTGTTAGTTTTAGGGTTAGACTTAGCTTTAGGGGTTAATACATTTATTAGAATAGCGGTGAGCTCCGGTCGGCAGATTAGGGGTTAATAATTGAAGGTAGGTGTCGGCGATGTTAGGGAGGGCAGATTAGGGGTTAATACTATTTATGATAGGGTTAGTGAGGCGGATTAGGGGTTAATACATTTATTATAGTAGCGCTCAGGTCCGCTCGGCAGATTAGGGGTTAATAAGTGTAGGTAGGTGTCGGCGACGTTGTGGGGGGCAGATTAGGGGTTAATAAATATAATATAGGGGTCGGCGATGTTAGGGCAGCAGATTAGGGGTACATAGGGATAACGTAGGTGGCGGCGGTTTACGGAGCGGCAGATTAGGGGTTAAAAGTGTAATGCAGGGGTCAGCGATAGCGGGGGCGGCAGATTAGGGGTTAATAAGTGTAAGGTTAGGGGTGTTTAGACTCGGGGTACATGTTAGAGTGTTAGGTGCAGACGTAGGAAGTGTTTCCCCATAGGAAACAATGGGGCTGCGTTAGGAGCTGAACGCTGCTTTTTTGCAGGTGTTAGGTTTTTTTTCAGCTCAAACAGCCCCATTGTTTCCTATGGGAGAATCGTGCACGAGCACGTTTTTGAGGCCGGCCGCGTCCGTAAGCAACTCTGGTATCGAGAGTTGCATTTGCGGTAAATATGCTCTACGCTCCTTTTTTGGAGCCTAACGCAGCATTTGTTTGAACTCTCGATACCAGAGTTAAATTTATGGTGCGGCCAGAAAAAAGCCCGCGGAGCGTTAACAGCCCTTTTACCGCCGAACTCTAAATCTAGGCCTTAGATACTTAGGGATCTATTTACATAGAAACCCAGAAAAATGGTATGGGTTGAATTTTCACCCTTTACTTCAGAAAATTGAATTAGATCTGAAAGCGTGGGCTTCATTTCCATTATCAATTACAGCTAAAGTAAATCTTATTAAGACTATTATTTTTCCTCGCTTGCTCTTCCCTCTGCAAAACTTACCCTTGTTATTGTCTAAAACTGATTTAAGTAAATTAAATGCAAGGTTCTCACAGTTTATTTGGCAGGGTAAAAAAAAATCACGTATCGCCTTGAGGAAGTTGATGCTTTCACGGGATACGGCAGGCTTAGCATTACCGGATATTAAGTATTATAATATTGCCGCTCTAGGGAAAATCGCGGTAGATTGGATGGCAGAAACTGAGTGGTTTTCGTCAAAAGAAATGGAGAATGTCATAGTTTCTCCTTTTTCCCTTAAAGCTTTATTGCATATAAATTTGAAAGAACTTCCTAGCAACATTAAGAAGCTAATTTCAGTCAAGAATGTAATAAATGCATGGCAATCGATTTGTATCTCTATAGGGGCAGATCATTCCTTTTCAAAGTATCTCCCTTTACTGGGTAACCCAGAGTTTTCCCCGGGAATTAATCAGAAAACCTTTAGAAGATGGGCTAATAAGGGTCTTAAGGAAGTACATCAACTTTTTACTGAAGATGGACAATTTAGGTCGTTTGACAACTTAAAATCTCAGTTTGACTTACCCAATAACAACCGTTATTCATATCTGCAATTCTATCATTTTATTAAAGCTAAGAACTGGAATGGCAGTGAGACAGTGGCATGGTCTGCCTTGAGATCCGCTATTATCATTTCTAACATTAAAGCTCCCTCTATCTCTTTACTTTATAGTATCATGTTGACTAAACAAAGTGATTCCTTATTAGAAAATCTTACTGAGAAATGGAGATTAATAATCCCTAGGATTGATCAAGATAAAATAAGAAATAGTTGTAAATTAGTCAATAAACTCCATATACCTATGAGCTGGAAAGAGAGCCATATGAAACTACTGCATAATTTTTATTATACTCCTCAGAAAATGTCTAAAATATTTCCAAATTCTACTTTTTCATGCCCCCGTTGTCTTTATATCAAAGCGGACATATTACACATGTTTGTATCTTGTCCTAAGATCGATCAATTCTGGAAAAAAGTAGCTTTTTGGTTCAATAGATTATATAGAACGAATGTCCATTTCAATGTAAATACTATCTTTTTTTTTTAACATACTAGCTTTGAAACTTCCCAGCAAAAAAAAAGCTTCAATGTAATCATAATACATGTTAGACATTTAATACTTGCTAACTGGAAAGCTAGAAGAATACCGGGCTTCGCATTATTTATCAAAGAAATCCAGATGCAAATAATTTTTGAATCCTTTCATTTGAAAGAAGCAGGTGAAAATGAAATTAGGAAGTTCCTATTGAAATGGCTGCCAATAATTAAGATACTTTCGGAAAGTATTCAAAAAGCTATTTTAGCACCATTTCTAAGTTCAGACAGCTTTAGTGACTTAGTATTATTAGGTGACTTTCCTGTAGATTGGATAAGGAGCTATAGAGATGTATAATAGTTTGTCTATGCAATTATAGCAATGAGGACAAAGCTCTTTCGGTCGACATGGGGAAGTGTGAGGGGTTTTCTCCTTTTTTTTTTTTTTTTCTTCTCTCCCTCTTCTTCTCTTGTTTTTTTTCTTTTGCTTATAATGAAAAAATTAAGCCATTAGTGTTAAATGCAGGTATAGCAACATTTATGTTACAAGGTTCAAGATTACGTGAAAGTAGAGAAAAAATATGTTTATCTTTTTCTGTACAGGTTCGCTGCTTTGTATTCTTGATTCTTCTTTTGTAATTTTATTTGAATTTATTTAAGATGAGGCCCTGTGTGGCGTCTTGACTATTATAATATTGTACAACTAATAACACTTTTGGCTATCCTAATAAACAAATATAAAAAAAAAAAAAAAAGAAGAGTAGGATCAGGATGGCAAAGAATGGGAGCCGAAGTAAATGCAGACTTTAGAGATTCGAATGCCTGTAAAGCTAGATCAGACCAATGCTTGCAATCCTGACCCTTTCTAGTAAGAGCAGTAAGGGGTGCCGTGATGTTAGCAAAGTCCTTTATGAACTTACGATAGTAATTGGCAAATCCCAGGAATCTTTGAAGCGATTTCAAGGAAGTAGGTCTAGGCCAGTCTAGGATAGCCGACAGTTTGTCAGAATCCATCTTGAATCCAGAAGGAGAAATAATGTAACCCAAGAAAGGAATAGATTCTTGATGGAAAGAACACTTTTCAAGCTTGGCAAAGAGAAAATTATCACATAATCTCTGGAGTACTAATTTAACATGATGAATGTGATCCTGTACAGTCCGGGAATAAATCAGAATATCATCAAGATAGATAATAACGAATTGATTAAGATAGTCTCTGAATATTTCGTTAACGAAATGCTGGAAAACTGCAGGGGCATTGCATAACCCAAAAGGCATAACTAAATATTCGTAGTGTCCAAACCTAGTGTTGAAGGCAGTTTTCCACTCGTCCCCTTTACGGATTCTGACCAGATTATATGCCCCACGAAGATCCAATTTGGTAAAGAGGGAAGCACCCTGGAGACAATCAAATAATTCGGGAATGAGAGGAAGTGGATAAGAATTCTTGATTGTAATTTGATTAAGAGCCCAATAATCAATGCAAGGACGAAGACCTCCATCTTTCTTTTCCAGAAAGAAGAAACCTGCCCCTACTGGAGAAGAAGAAGGGCGGATAAAACCTCGAGCCAAATTATCCTTGATATATTCCTCAAGTGAAACATTTTCTTGACGAGAAAGTGGGTAAGTTTTACCCTTCGGTAGAGGTGCTCCTGGTAATAAGTCAATGGGACAATCAAAGGTGCGGTGAGGAGGTAATACTTCAGCATCTTTTTTGGAAAAGACATCACAAAAAGAGTGATATTGTTCAGGAAAAGAATCAGGAACGTCCAAAACTGCCACAACAGTACTAGAAGTCTTGGGAGCATTCCGTAGACACTGTGTGAAACAAGAAGATCCCCAAGCAACAAGTTCTCCTTTAGACCAGGAAAAAACTGGATCATGTAGTTGAAGCCATGGAAGTCCCAAAATGAGAGGAAACTGTGGGGAAGAGATGATGTCAAAACAAATGGTTTCGGAATGAAGTACTCCTACAGACATGAGTAGAGGGATGGTAGAATATCGAATGAAACCAGAACCTAAGGGTTGACCACTGACAGTAGTGACTTTAATTAATTGGCTCTTGGAAAGCAAAGGAATACGAAAAGCATTGAAAAACTCTGAATCCATAAATATTCCTGCAGCGCCAGAGTCGATGAGTGCTTGAGCCTGAAATTTGGTGTTGCCAAAGCAGATAGTAACTGGAACAAACAGCTTGGGATTGAGGGAAGAAAAAGAACTTTGGCTTAACTCAGCCCCTCTTCCTGGAGTTAAGCCCTGGCTTTTACTGGACGAGTTGGACAATCTTTTAACATATGCCCCTTAATACCGCAGTAAAGACATAGTCCCAGATTACGCCTCCTGAGACGTTCAGCTTCGGATAATTTAATAGCACCAACCTCCATGGGTTCACTTGACTCAGAGATAGAAGCATTTGGAGTAGGAAGTTTTGGAGAATGAGGCATAGGACGATAGGAAGGTCTGATAAAGGATCTTCTGTTACGGTCACGTTCATGGAGACGCTCAGAGTAGCGGGCATCAAGCTTAATACATAGGTTGATAAGATCTTCAAGAGAATCGGGAAGATCCCTATAAACCAGTTCATCTTTCAAACGATCACAAAGACCTTTACGAAATGCTGCACGTAGTGCCCCATGATTCCACATAGTTTCAGCAGCTAAAGTCCGGAATTCTATAGCGTATTGTGCTACGGAAAGAGATCATTGTCTTAAATCTAAAAGTCCTGCTTCAGCCGCCGCTGATCTACCAGGTTTATCAAACACAGAAGAAAATATAGATACAAAAGTATCAATATCCTGGAGCAAAGGATCATCTTTTTCCAACAGTGGAGAAACCCAAGCCAGGGCTTTACCCTTCATAAGAGAAATTAAAAAGGTGATCTTGGAGGAAGAGGAAACAAACATCTGAGGATTATTTCTGAAGTGAAGGCGGCACTGATTAAGAAATCCTCGACAGTCTTCAGGATTGCCGTCATATTTATCCGGTAGTGGAATTCTAGGAATAAATTGTTCTGCAGGTTGTGGCGGATTAAACGCAGAGTTAGAGCTGGCCGCAGGAACAACAGGTGTTGCCGAGACTTGAGAAGGAGGAGAAAGGTTATGCAAAAGAGCAGTTATTTGATCCAATTTAGAATCCAGGGATTGCAGGTGTGCAGAGTGGGTTCCAAGAAGCTGTCCCTGTAGAGCCACAGCTCTGGATAACTCACCAGGGTCCATTATATGGCCTGTTTGTAATGTCAGGATAGGTAAAGTCCAGAGTTAGACCCAAATGCTAGAATGAGGTAAATAACACCCTAGCACAGTGAGTATATACCAGGACCCTGCGACAGCTGTAGTTTGATATACTCACAGTAATAGACTGGAAGATGACACAGCAGGGTCAGGAGAAGAAACTTCGTGTAGAAGGGGTTAACCAATAGAGTAATCAGGCAAGCAATGTCCAGCAACATGTAATCAGGCAGGTAAGGGTTAACCAAAAGAATAGTCAGGCAAGCAATGTCCAGCAACGTGTAATCAGGCAGATAGGGGTTAACCAATAGAGTAGTCAGGTAAGCAATGTCCAGCAACGTATTATCAGGCAGGTATGGGTTAACCAATAGAGTATCAAAGAGAGAGAGTGTGATGGCACTACTAAAGTGAAGAGGGATGGGCTGGTAATAATCAAAAAAATAGCCTTATATTTATTATTTAATGCCCTTGGGTGCTATGTACTTAAACACAATGCAAGGTTAGTGACCAAGTAGTCACAAAAAAAGAGTACACTTGAAAGCACTCACCCCCTCATGAGTTCATAAAGGTGTGGCGTGTTGTGTGTAAAGAAATTGACACATTAAAAACATAAACACTTTAATAGAACTTTATTAAAAACTGGGTGTATTTAAAAACACTAGAGAACTAATAGGTAGTATTGTATATTTGGTCTGAGATACTCTGACCTTGTTAGTAATATTTATTGATCAGCCAGATATTGTAATAAAATTGGCGTCTCAGATTGTAGAATGAACCAGATGCTAAAGAGTTATACTTGTGGTTTAGCACTAAATTTAATAATATTAACCTAATTAAGTAATTGTGTGGTTACTAGAGTGCTACTCCTTACTTTATGATAACTCTTATTCTAGTTCTATTAGCAAGTAACCGCTGTTCATAGGTCTAGTCTAAGTCATATTATAGGAATAGGTGTATAACATTATATAATGGTATACCAGACATTGGCTACCCCTTTAAACAGATATTTATATATTGTCTAATGACTTAGTATAATTATTGTTCAAGTTTGTAACGTTCTTCAATAATAGCAAAGCTGCAAAGTTATGTCAGTGTATTGAGTATATGGGGAAAACAGATTTCCACAAGTACATTTGCCTCTCTGATATAGAAAGTGCTGCTGGGCAGCTTGATGCTCATAGGACTAATAGTTGTAATAGTGATCACAGTCAGTAGTTACTATCACTATCCTTAGGTTGACTTCAACACAGTCCAAAGAGAATAACCCTATCGTAATAGTGGTTAACTATATTTCGCAGGGTTCAGTTTGATTAAAGGATATTACGCTAGTAGTAATGAGGGTGAATAATATACTCGGAGAGCTTAAAATCAGTGTAGTGATTCCATATAATATGTAGATAACTGAGCGAATGATTATATGGTAACACATATTCCAATTAATTCAAAACATAAATATTCTCTGATCTCTATCATATATTTATATAAAGATCATTGCAAGTTATGCTGGAATCACTTAAGCATTATAGTGATATAATTCAACTTTACCGATATCATTACCCACAATAGCAGTCTGGCAGCAACTGTTCCAATTAATTCACTGATCTCTATCGTATATTTATATAAGGATCATTACATGTTAGGCTGGAATCATTTGCTTAAGCACTATAATGGTATAAATCTACTTTGCTGATATCATTACCCATAATAGTAATCTGTCAAGCACTGTTTAGAACAAAGTGTATGCTTGTGGGCTGTGGATAGTGTTAAGGATAAATCATTAATTCACAAATAATATCCAATGACAATGACTGTTAACTTTAATCCTATTTGTACACTACTAAGTAGTCAAATAATAGTAGGCATTGAGATCCCCAGTATCGTTATATATGAAGATTATGCCAGTATATTATAGGCTTATATCGCTATGATGTTGCTGTTATAATCTATAGCGCAACAGTTTTGCTATTAGATAATAAGTTGATTAATAATAAGATAGACCAGAGAGAACAGCGGTAACAACTGTAACCGCTCTGAGAGACGTCAAGTCTCAATGTATGGAGTGTTACTCCTGAGATCATGAGGCTAACTGGCTAATCTGAGTATACGTTTATTCGTCAGCTCAGATATCAAAAATTAAATAGCTAAAAGTTCATCTAGACTCTAAAATAGAGGGGACCCAATTCCCCCTTCTCCTGACATGTTTCGCCGGGTAAACCGGCTTTTTCGAAGGCTTTGCTATTATTGAAGAACGTTACAAACTTGAACAATAATTATACTAAGTCATTAGACGATATATAAATATCTGTTTAAAGGGGTAGCCAATGTCTGGTATACCATTATATAATGTTATACACCTATTCCTATAATATGACTTAGACTAGACCTATGAACAGCGGTTACTTGCTAATAGAACTAGAATAAGAGTTATCATAAAGTAAGGAGTAGCACTCTAGTAACCACACAATTACTTAATTAGGTTAATATTATTAAATTTAGTGCTAAGCCACAAGTATAACTATTTAGCATCTGGTTCTTTCTACAATCTGAGACGCCAATTTTATTACAATATCTGGCTGATCAATAAATATTACTAACAAGGTCAGAGTATCTCAGACCAAATATACAATACTACCTATTAGTTCTCTAGTGTTTTTAAATACACCCAGTTTTTAATAAAGTTCTATTAAAGTGTTTATGTTTTTAATGTGTCAATTTCTTTACACACAACACGCCACACCTTTATGAACTCATGAGGGGGTGAGTGCTTTCAAGTGTACTCTTTTTTTGTGACTACTTGGTCACTAACCTTGCATTAACCAATAGAGTAGTCAGGTAAGCAATGTCCAGCAACGTGTTATCAGGCAGGTAGGGGTTAACCAATAGAGTAGTCAGGTAAGCAGTGTCCAGCAACGTGTTATCAGGCAGGTAGGGGTTAACCAATAGAGTAGTCAGGTAAGCAGTGTCCAGCAACGTGTTATCAGGCAGGTAGGGGTTAACCAATAGAGTAGTCAGGTAAGCAGTGTCCAGCAACGTGTTATCAGGCAGGTAGGGGTTAACCAATAGAGTAGTCAGGTAAGCAGTGTCCAGCAACGTTTTATCAGGCAAGTAGGGGTTAACCAATAGAGTAGTCAGGTAAGCAGTGTCCAGCAACGTTTTATCAGGCAGGTAGGGGTTAACCAATAGAGTAGTCAGGTAAGCAGAGTCCAGCAACGATATCAGGCAGGTAGGGATAAGGGTTCAGGATAAGCAGGCACAGATTCAGAAAATCCAAAGATAAATTTGTACTCACAGAGCCCACGAGTAAAACAAACAGGCACCGATGAGAGGAGACGCCGGAATAAGAAGGCCTCCTGACGTCATCGGAAGGCCGACAGGAACAGGGTTGCTAAGCAACCAATGAAAGCGCTACCGCGCTGAGCCAGAGGAAGCGATCAGCAGCAGCGATCGCGACACTTTGTTTTTGGTATTGTAATAAAAACGTACATTATATTTGTGATATATTTTGTTCACATATACCCCCTGCACTCTGAGACGTGAGGAGCATACTGGAAAGGTGATCTACCATACTACAGGAGCGACACCTATACTTGATTATCTGTATCCTGTGTCATTCCCTGGGATTTCGTATAGTAGGCTTAAAGGGACCCTAAACACCATCTGTTTTAATGTAATTATATTTTTTTTAAATCTATTTTGCTTTGTTTTATATATTATTTCTTTCTTTATTTCTTTATTTAGCATCTGCACATTTTTTTTTTATTTTCAATAATACCCCTAAACCACCGCCTACTGAATGCAGTGCTGGCTGACATGTTGTAACGCACGTTCTATGCGATACTCAATGCACACTCCCTTCTTCACTTGCATGTGCATACCAAGTAAAGGGACTTTAAACACTTGCCATTAGGTTATTTTGTTTTTTTTATTCATAATGTTTGTTTTGTTTTTTTAAATGCAATTTGCTATTTATTTTTATTATATGTTTACTTTTTTTACATTTATTTCACTTTCTGACCGCTCCGTGCAGACATGGCAGAAAGTTATGTGTAGACAAACCTCCCAGAAGTCTCTGCTTTGCTGTGAGCGCGCACGTCTGTAGAGTTGTAGACAGCACACTGAGCACAGCATGACTAAATCTACAGCGATTATCTTAGTGTTTTTCCCTGAATAGTATCATTTGAACTGGCCTCATCTGTAAGCTAATAATTCATTATCATTTTTTAAAAACAAAATGTATTTACCCTATTTTTTAATCTTACTTGTAGTGCGAGTGAAAGAGGGACCGCCCAACACACTGCTCAGGGAGACAGCTGCTGTCTCATAAATATTACCCCTCTGTTTTTTCTATCCAAGCTCCCGGAGTCCCGCTCAGTTTATTGCACATCTTATACAGCTCACGCTCTCTGTGCATCTCAGGTTTTGTGACCGCATCAGTGGTTTGTCTATTTAGCAGGCATTCCAAAGATCCTAAAAGATAGTGTAGGGAAGGGAATGCTTTATTTGTTTTGTGTCACGAGTATGTAGAGGTCAGCCACAGTGCTCTGTTCTATGTACATCAATTTATAATGTCACATAACCTGAGATGCACAGAGAGCGTGAGCTGTATAAGGGATTTACACTTTAACTATCTTCACAGGTACCTGCTACCCAAATGCTCCCACTTTACCTTTAGTTTGGTAACCCCTTTTACCCAATTTTCATATACCAATAATGACAGACACAGATTTGGCGTTAGAAAAGGTCACATTTATTAAATTCAAATCTAAATTATGAAAAATGAGCGATCCTCAACTACTAGGATAATAACATATCCTTAATCCAATTTGGATTTGAATTGATAACACAATTCATGCAACAGCATGACGAGAGAACTGGGCGTCTCCACGTAACCAAGGAGCGTGACCGCGCACAACTCAGGGGCGTCAATTTGCTAGTAACGGGCCGAAAGGTCTGCAGACTAGCAGGGCTTGTGGGTTTGACCGACAGACCAATACCCCGCCCCCGTACCCTACACACCTCCCCCAATTACTGCATTACCCACGTGCCAGGACGCCCATTTCCCGCCGCGTCATGAAATATACCACTAAAAATGCCATGATTTCTCTATGCCATCCACCAGCTCTGACCGACAGACCAGTAGCTGATTTCCTGCTTCGTGGCGAAAAAACCCTTAAGGGGCGCTACACGGGCGGTCTTAATCTGAGTGGCGGAAACACCACAGCATCTGCCCTTAGCCGTGTCGCTTGTGATCGCTCTTGTGCGTGACCTCTTCCTTGGGCTAGGCTTCGTCATTTCTAGGGAGGGAGGGAGGGAAAAAGAAAATAATTATTGTGAGCTCCAAGCATTGTGCAATCATCTTTATAGGCAGTTAATTTCCTCAACTCCTGTTCATACCCCCTCTCCCCCTCCTGGCCAATCCCTGTGCTAGCCTATTTAGGATCAGCTAGTTGCAGCTTATCTACACTGCCCATCCCTTCTTCTATTGTCCTGCTATAGCTGTGCTATCCAAAGGAAGGGGCTACGCCTAGCCCCCAACCCCCTATAACCTTCCCAGTCAGTAAAGTCAATCTCCCTTAAGCTGTTCCTCTCCTATTTTAGTCGATACACTTTGCTAAGGGATTTACACTTTAACTATCTTCACAGGTACCTGCTACCCAAATGCTCCCACTTTACCTTTAGTTTGGTAACCCCTTTTACCCAATTTTCATATACCAATAATGACAGACACAGATTTGGCGTTAGAAAAGGTCACATTTATTAAATTCAAATCTAAATTATGAAAAATGAGCGATCCTCAACTACTAGGATAATAACATATCCTTAATCCAATTTGGATTTGAATTGATAACACAATTCATGCAACAGCATGACGAGAGAACTGGGCGTCCCCACGTAACCAAGGAGCGTGACCGCGCGCAACTCAGGGGCGTCAATTTGCTAGTAACGGGCCGAAAGGTCTGCAGACTAGGAGGGCTTGTGGGTTTGACCGACAGACCAATACCCCGCCCCCGTACCCTACACACCTCCCCCCATTACTGCATTACCCACGTGCCAGGACGCCCACTTCCCGCCACCAAAAGAGGACCCTCTTGCCGCCAACCAAAGCACACCTAGTGACCTTTTCTTACCTTGTAAGGGTCTTTACGATGGCCCTCAGATCTCAGACCTCAGAACAGATCATAATAGCCTGGTTTACATTTTTCCTACTCTTTTCGGATCATAACAGATCATAACAGCCTGATTTACCTTTTTCCTACTCTTGTCGGATCATAACAGATCATAACAGCCTGGTTTACCTTTTCCTACTCTTGTCGGATCATAACAGATCATAACAGCCTGGTTTACATTTTTCCTACTCTTGTCGGATCATAACAGATCATAACAGCCTGGTTTACCTTTTCCTACTCTTGTCGGATCATAACAGATCATAACAGCCTGGTTTACCTTTTCCTACTCTTGTCGGATCATAACAGATCATTACAGCCTGATTTATCTTTTTCCTACTCTTGTCGGATCATAACAGATCATAACAGCCTGGTTTACATTTTCCTACTCTTGTCGGATCATAACAGATCATAACAGCCTGGTTTACATTTTTCCTACTCTTGTTGGATCATAACAGATCATAACAGCCTGGTTTACCTTTTCCTACTCTTGTCGGATCATAACAGATCATAACAGCCTGGTTTACATTTTTCCTACTCTTGTCGGATCATAACAGATCATAACAGCCTGGTTTACCTTTTCCTACTCTTGTCGGATCATAACAGATCATAACAGCCTGGTTTACATTTTTCCTACTCTTGTCAGATCATAACAGCCTGGTTTACCTTTTTCCTACTCTTGTCGGATCATAACAGATCATAACAGCCTGATTTACCTTTTTACTACCCTTGTTGGATCATAACAGATCATAACAGCCTGGTTTACCTTTTTCCTACTCTTGTCCGATCATACAGATCAAGGCACCAGCATTGTAAAGAAATAGGCGGCCCCACGTGACTAAGAAGTTGTAGGACATAGCAAATAACACAAGGTTTGAAGAGCAGGCGAGCATGTTATTTTTACCGGCAGACCACCACTCAATGTCCATCCTTCCTGTGTGACACTATCCCTCCAAGACAGAGACCAGACTAGTTCAGTCCCCACCCATTTTAGCTTGAACCAGCTGAATATTTATTTTACCTGCTCCTGTAGCTCAATTGAAGGAACCAAACCTATGTCGTTCCCACCCAGGTGTATAATTAAGATATCGGGTAGACCCCACTTTCTCGTAGAGATCTGTGCTGTCCCCAATAACTGGTTTTATTTCATGCCTCTCTTCCCAATCCACCTACTTCCTGCTTCTTTAGAACTAAAACCTAAGTTTGCTCCCTGTCTGGTTGCAGCTGTGTGTGAAGCTGCCCAGTGCACGTAGGAGTGTCTGATTATCCATAATCTTGTGGCTCTACCTGAAATGGACACACCAAACAACACATTATCACCACAACGTAACCTAGCTTCTCCACTACTAATGAAAAAACCCTTTTGAACTGGAACCTGGTTAAACTACTACCATTCTTGTGCCTAAAGAACATGACGCCCTTAGCAGGGGCCACACCTAAATAGCCTCTCACATGTGAAACAGGACATATTTACCCCCTGTTGCTTTAGAAGTTATCCAAGCCCCTTTCCCTTCCCTATCTGTCTGATCTTCATATGAATATTAGTCCTGATTCTACAGGCATTCCATCCTCAATGCTTTCCCAAAGCCAGCATAAATATCGTCGCAAAAATTGTATTCTCAAAACCAGCAGTACAAACCTTGTTTAAATTTTTTTCTAAGATTTCCAATCTCTCCGCTGACCAACCTCTAACCCTTTTCCTAACCAGGAATCTTTTTTGTCGCATCCACTTCCTCCAACAGCTGCGCAAAGGAGATTCCTGCCATTACAGTGCTTAAGTTGCCTTTCTTGATACCTGTGTGCCTAGGTTATACCAAATTGTCCAAAAATATCCATGTCCGTGTTGTCAATGATTGTCTGACCAAACCATTGATTACCTCTAATTGCTCCCAATCTGCCAAAGATAAATGGGGCAATCCTTGCCTTTCTGCGCCGCATTGGGTGCAAGCTTCCTAAAGGCCTCCCATTTAAACCTTGATAAAGCATCAGCTACGACATTCTTAACTGCTGGTATGTGTTTATAACTTTATATTATGCTCTAAACATTTTAAAACTAGAGGCTGTGTGAATGCTATGGCCTGAGGGGAAGATGCTGATAGGTTATTTAATACAATTACAACTCCTCTATGTCAGACTGGAACAAAATGCTTTTGTTAGCCAATTCTTTCCCCCATAGTTCTATCGCTGTCACAATTGGGAAAGATTCAAGTAACACCAACCCTTTTCATGCCAAGCCTGCGGCCACTTACCCACGCATCTTCTGCCATCCAAATAAGCCCCAAACCCTGCCCTTCCTGCAGCATCTGTATATAACCGGATTTCATTAGCTGTCACCTTCTGCTCCCAAATCCTGATGCCATTAAAACTACTTAGGAAATGATCTCATACTTTTAAATCCCCTTTTTATTGACTGTTCAGTCAAATCATGTGACTAGGCTTTACAACCCCTCTGGTACTCACTTCCAACCTTCTTTTAATGATTCTTCCCACTGGAATCACCCTGCATGCAAAATGTAACAGCCTCAGTAATTTCTGCATATTCCAAGTGATACCTTCTTTTATAAATCACCTGCCGTATGGCCTCCCTTATCTTCACAACCTTATCTTGGGGCAATCTGCAATGGGGATTACTGAATAACTCTAAATGCCTAGAAAGAATAACTTAGAACAGGGACACTCTGATTTGTCATCTGCCACTGGAACCCCCATCTCTACAAACATTTTCAGCAGTACATTAAGAACTCTATCACATTCTCCTGTACCCTTTCTACCTACTACCATGAAGTAATCAAGGTAATGCACGATACTACTCTCACCTGCCCTTCTCTCTACCAGCCAATGCAAAAGTGCTGGACATTTCAAAATCCACACAAGATATAGCGCACCCCATAGGCAGATATTTGTCAATATAAAACTTGACCTCAAATTTGCATCCCATCAAAACAAAACTTTTTGGCTTTATAGGTAGTAATCTGAATGCAGATTCCATATCAACTTTAGCTAAATCAGGACCCAGCCTGCCAACCTAACCAAATTTACTGCCTGGTCAAATGCTGGTAGGATACTGATGCATAATTTACTGACTGACCCTTAGGGTAGGATAATCGCTGAATCATTCAGAATTTACCAGCCTCTTTTTTGGTAACCACTCCCAAAGATAATTTAATCAAATTCTTTAGCTGTTTGTCATTAAAGGGGGGGCCTGCCATCCTTCCTAAGGCTACCTCCTTCCCTAGTTTTTCTCTCAAAACTTCTGGGAATTTGTAAGAACCCCCCATATGCCATCCATGTAACAATCAGCGATCAAATGCAAATACCTCATCATCCCTTTTGTATGTGCATAGAAAGCAAAACCTATAACCCATTCAGGGCCTTCTCAGCGTTTTCCACTAATTTTGTCTTTAAATGCCTAGATAACGGCAGCAACCTTGTTGCTGAGACTTCATCATCTGCATCATATTCCTGATCAGATTGTTCTGTATCCTTATCCTTTAAACCCCCGTTCTCTCCCCTCCATTAGAAATGTTGCTTAATAGAATATTTCAGCTGTGTATTCAATAAATATGAGTACAGTTTAGGAGTGCCCTCCCAATGAGATTATTTATGGATTATGAATATTAATAACAACAATAAAATTATTGTCAGCAATACCCCCAATTCATATAGTAGAATCTTAGCAGTGCACCACAGAAAATTGTTATATAATTCCAGAAGCGCACTCCAAAATCACACTATTGAGATATTTAGCAATTAATGACAACAAGCTTACTATCAAATATCAAATTAAATAAATAAATATCCCAAATTAAAATATTTGCTTATTTCTGAACAGGTTGTTTTTATAAACACAGTGATTATATGTATGCAGTAAATAGACTATTGGTTATGACCATATATATAAATTGATTATTACCATATAAAAATTATAATATAAAGTAAGGTTAATTAGATTAATTAATATTCGATTAAATCGCCTGTATCGTGGATATGGTCACGTTATTATTAGGAAATGACTTTACCTCAAAATAACAACTATAAAATATCACCATTTAATGTTACTAAATAGAACAATTTATGATTAGCCAGTAACCTTAACGAATTTGGAATATGGCTTATATAACATATAGCTAGTAAATATTAAAGCTACTATAATTTCCAGGAGGTATAATTTAGCTATCTAACCGAAATAGTTATATATGACTTAAATTAGGGCTCAACAATCCCAGGAGCCTGAGAGCCACTGGCTCCTAGAATTTTTATCCCCGGCTCCTAAAGGGTTATTATCCATATATCTATATACAAATCTAACTGTCTGGCTCCAGAAGATATGCCTGGCTCCTAAATATTATTACTGGCTCCTAATTTTAAACAAACATGTAAAAACACTGACTAAATAATCAACCAGAGCATTTTATACCTATTAACAATTCAATATATCAACAAGTACAGCATAATGAGTCTGATCTGGCCACAATCAATTTCAAAACATTTACCAGTAACTAAAAATAGCTTATGAGTATAAAAAACAAAAACCCTTTCTACAGTGGTAAATTGAATCAATGCTAGCATGAATATTATATAGGATGCAATGATCTATTTGATATTAAATTATAGATATAAAATACACTATTAAATCACAGCTTTAAGCTGTAGAACCTATTTATACATTACCAGCTAGAAATGTAACAATGAATGAGACTTCAGTATACAAAGTTCTTTCCCAATTTCTTAGCAATTATCCTGTTCCTTGGAGCCATTTCTGCAACAAAGAAAACTGCTCTGCTCTGAAAAAAGAAAATAATTATTGTGAGCTCCAAGCATTGTGCAATCATCTTTATAGGCAGTTAATATCCTCAACTCCTGTTCATACCCCCTCTCCCCCTCCTGGCCAATCCCTGTGCTAGCCTATTTAGGATCAGCTAGTTGCAGCTTATCTACACTGCCCATCCCTTCTTCTATTGTCCTGCTATAGCTGTGCTATCCAAAGGAAGGGGCTACGCCTAGCCCCCAACCCCCTATAACCTTCCCAGTCAGTAAAGTCAATCTCCCTTAAGCTGTTCCTCTCCTATTTTAGTCGATACACTTTGCTAAGATGTGCAATAAACTGAGCGGGACTCCGGGAGCTTGGATAGAAAAAACAGAGGGGTAATATTTATGAGACAGCAGTTGTCTCCCTGAGCAGTGTGTTGGGCGGTCCCTCTTTCACTCGCACTACAAGTAAGATTAAAAAATAGGGTAAATACATTTTGTTTTTAAAAAATGATAATGAATTATTAGCTTACAGATGAGGCCAGTTCAAATGATACTATTCAGGGAAAAACACTAAGATAATCGCTGAAGATTTAGTCATGCTGTGCTCAGTGTGCTGTCTACAACTCTACAGACGTGCGCGCTCACAGCAAAGCAGAGACTTCTGGGAGGTTTGTCTACACATAACTTTCTGCCATGTCTGCACGGAGCGGTCAGAAAGTGAAATAAATGTAAAAAAAGAAAAAAAAAGTAAACATATAATAAAAATAAATAGCAAATTACATTTAAAAAAACAAAAGAAACATGAATAAAAAAAAACAAACAACCTAATGACAAGTGTTTAAAGTCCCTTTAAGTGAGCACTACTCTATCTAGACATAGCGGCTACTTAACTCATATGGATTGAGGTTTTCTGAAGTGTTTTGCTACTGGGGTTTTGTACCCCACATTATTTATCCGGGATTATCTTCTGTGTTGGGAATCTTATATTAGTGCTGTGGCGCGGAAACACCATCTTTTATTTTCATTTGCTTTTATTGGGAAGTCTCTGGGAACTTTTTTGTTTATCTGCTGCCCAGTATTTGATATTGACTCTATGTGGTTTTAATTTACCTTCACTGCTTTATACTGTGATGTTTTATGTTATTTGCATTGTATTAGATGTTCACTATCATTTATGTTTGTTTTGATGTATTTATTTTATTTGATTGTTAAAGCAGGCTTGTAAATATAGGACTTAAGGGTTCTATTCATTTAGTTTTAGTGTTATAGTGCAGGGATTATTCTATTGTTCATATATATATATATATATATAAAACATGGTAAGGCACAGCACTCTCAGGCCGGACCGGGTGCACATCCCGTGACCCTGCAACATGCAAAGCCCTGGGTGCAAAAAACAGCACTCTCAGGAAGCTGCACTGTCCACAGAGCCACAGGCAGTTAACCCAAAACAGGTCTGGGTGCAAGGCCCAAATGGGTGAATTACAAAAAACAAATATAAGATAATATAGCACACAGAGAAAGTCCACCACTCACTTACCAGCTCTCAACAAAGATAAAAAGTAACAATGTTATATATATATATATATATATATATATATATATATATATATATATATATATATATATAGGAATATCTATTTAAAAATACATAGAACATTCTGCTATATGCAGAACATTGGCATGTGAAATATTTATAGTAATTACATACATTACAGTAATTACATACATTAAAACATTTATTAAATATGAATATTGCATAAATATGATTTTACATGTTTTCCTCCACTTGGCAGCAAAGGGCTCCAATGCACTTCTATATATATCTATATATGTGTACATATGCATTTGTGTGTTTATATTTCTATACATACATATATACACATATAAATACATATATATATATATATATATATATATATATATATATATATATATATATATTTTTTTTTTTACAGTCATGGGCAAAAATATTTGCACTCTTGCATTTCTGTCAGATAATGCACCACTTTGCAAAGAAAATTGTTGCAATTACAAATGTTTAGGCATTATCATGTTTATTTCTTGTTTTTATTGGCATGACACAAAAAAGTGGAGGGAAAGAAAGCCAAATCTAACACATTCCACGCAAACATAAAAAATGGACTGGGAGGGGCGGAGCTAACCGCTGTATGAAGAGGTTGTGCGGCTGAGAAGCTCTGAGACCTTAGAGGGCAAACTAAATATAATAATTTATTTTAAGTGTAAATTTCACTCAGCTTTATTCCCTGTTAGCTTGGGGATACACAAGCAGAATAAAAAAGAGACTTTGTAGCTCGGAATTGTCCTTTGGGGTCCCGCAATCTCTGATCCCGGCTCATTAGTGCTTCCATAACAGCACAACAGGACAGCGGCACAGATACACTCTCTAGGTGTCTGCTTTATACCCGGAGCTCACACATCTTAACTCCCTGTCAGCTCAGTGAGGACGAGCAGGAGAATTCAGGGACCGGACCTGATACGAGAAACTCTGTAAAATTTGAACCCGGCTTTTTGGCGCTTACATAACAGCGCAGCAGGTTACCGACACGGACTTTATCTGTGAGTGGCCACTTTACACCCGGATGGTCGGGGATCCGCTCCGGGGATCACCTGCTACGAGATCAAGAATTTTCAAAATAGCGCTGACCGGCCCCAGGTTGTGAAGAACAGCGCTGTGGATATACTTTAAAATCTCCAGCTGCGGGTGACAAGAGCATTAAGGAGAATCAGTTGTGAGGTAAGACTCTGGTGCAGGGGCTCCGGTTGCTGAAGAGAGGGGGTCAAGATAGTTTTAATAGCCCTGCTGAATATAACAGGTCACGGATTGATGTGGGCCCCATAACTCACGGACTATAGCACAGAGGTAGGAGCTTTTCACAAGGGGATTTTACTCATAGAGACACCTGGGGACATTAAAAAAAATAAAAATAAATAGAGAGTGACCCCGCAATATTTAGTCTTTGCAGGCCTGAGGTTCATTTAAATGTCAGTATAAGATTTGGCGCGAAGACCCGCCATTTTAGCTATCTGGTTGCGCAGATAACTTCACTCACTTGCTACTGGACTGTGCTGCAGACAAAATAAATAAAAGAAGATTGTTCCTCCGTTACAGCATAGGGTCTTGAAAGTTACTAAAATCTTGGCATGGAAACAAACTGAAAGATAAAGGGAGAGGAGGAAAGGGGAAAGAAAAGGAACAAAAAAAGAAAAAGAAAAGAAAAACAACCACTATTAATATATCAGGGGTAGTATCATGAGACTTTTCCCTATATATCATGTAACAACATCCTACCCCTGATTTAGAGGCACATAGTTGTATACTTTGCTTTGATGAAGTCATTCTCTGTATTATCTTCTTTACAACTTTCTACTTAATATCCCAGCACTAACAATTTAAAAAAAAAAAAAAAAAAAAAAAAAAAAAAAAATCCCTACAAATAATCTAGTGGGTGGTGTTCTAAGGACATATTTTGCATACCAAGCAGGTACATACTACATCCTAGGAGGAAAGAGAGAAGAAACAAAGTGTTGATAATTGAGGATATATGGCTGTAACTGCTTCATTATGAAACCTGTATCACTTTAATTAAGGTATCTTAATACATTCAAGTCAAAATACATACAAGTCAGAAGGGCGCACTCCTCACCCATTTCCTGCTGTACTGAGTTGCAGCAGGTCATATCCACACTCCTTTTTCCGGCTTGGTCCAGTGAGGACACTACCCCCGAGGAGCTGCGCCAAATTGTATTTTTCTGAAGTGGAGACATTATTATTATCCTTAATAAATAGAGAAACTTCAACCATGATCTCACACTAGAGCCCTCTGATGGGGGAGAAGTGGGGGTACTAGGCAACGGCGGCAACACTCAGGGCTTGTCCTAGCAGTTGGAATAGGAGATTACTATCACCAAAGAGACCGATAGGTCTAAAAATAGCTCACTAATTACCCACAACTTTACTAGCAGAATAATCTGCGCCGGCTGGCTCAAAATGGCACATTCTAATAAGAAAAAACATCAACAAAGAATGGGTGAAGGCCCCAAACGCACAGTAGCGGACCATTTTAATAGCAGAATGCTTTCTGACAGAGATGGTTCGGATGAGGAATCTAGAGACTCGCTCACATCATACAAGGAGATAGCTGACCTTGAGACCCAGGTTAAAGGAAAATCTTCTCAACATGATTCTAAGGTCTTGGAGTCAATCAATGCTCTGTCGTCAAAGATAGACACCCATTACACTTCTCTCAGGAGTGAAATTAGGAATTCTGTAGCAGATCTAAGAAGAGACCTTAACACACAAAATGAAAGAACAGAAGCTTTAGAAAGGAAACAAGAGGACATGGCAGTGGACCAGGCTAATCTGCTATCATATGCCCAGGCACTGGCAGAAACTATCAGCGATTTAGAATCCAAAATGGCTGATATAGAAGATAGGTCCAGAAGGAATAACATCAGGATAAGGGGGATCAAGGAAGATGTCAACCCCTCTGAATTACCTGTCTATCTACTAACCCTGTTTAAAGACCTTCTGGGTCCTCTTCAAGATACAGATGCCTTGATAGATAGGGCTCATAGAGCCATCAGACCAAGAACAATGGCTGCAGACTTACCGAGAGATGTCATCATACGCCTCCACTATTTCACTTTTAAAGAGAGACTAATGAGAGCTTCTTTCTCTAACAAATCATTTAACGAAAAATATCCAGGAGTGCAGTTGTTTCCTGACCTGTCCTCTTTCACTTTAGCAAAAAGAAGATCGTTTGCACCTATCACCCTCAACTTGAGGAAAGCTGGCCTCAAGTATAGATGGGGCTTCCCAGTAAAACTTTTCTTCCAACATGAAAATAAAAATTATGTTGTCTCTTCACTGGAACAAGGTCTAAGATTGATGACAACCCTGGGCCTGGGGCAACAAGATACAGGCTCAACATCTACATCAGCTCTTCAGAGAGACTTGAGGCCATCAGCAGCAGAATGGCAACCCTTGTCAAAAAGACCAAATAAACAGCAGGACAGAGCCCAAGCAGCATCGACAGGAGAATGAGATTTTTCTTTTCTTCCCTCCTGGGTTCTGATAGAGACTCTTTAGAAGTTTTTCTTGAGGACTATGTCATGTTATCAACCTTCTAGATAAGTGTTGTCAACAGAGGTTGATGGTTTTTCATATCAGATCATATGGACAAGTTAGTATGCTCTTTAATGGTTAAGTTTTGTGTCTTAATGTTTTATTTAGTCCTATTTAGAATGCAGTCATACCTGGAACGCAGAAGAATGGCGGCACACCTAATCCATCATAACAACAGATTGGAGAAGTAGACTGTCTGACTTTGGAAAAGTCACAATAAGTTTAGTAAGAAGTTCAAATTATTTTACTGTTTTGCTTTTCCTCTTTTGTTTATATGTTATGCTAGTTTATTATAGACTACCTTGAATAATGTTGTTACAGGTAGTGAGTGAGAACTCTTCCTACATATTTTAAGAATCTGCAGTTTCTCATATAGGAAGATGCAATGTACTTGCCTAAATAAACATCATCAACCAACCTAGTTGCAGAGTTAACCCCCACATGAATCCTCCCCCTTATATATCTTATATACCCATTTTTATTAGATCCTATATCAGGAGTGAATCAATGATAAAAAGTGCTAGTGTGTTGAAAAGTCATTGTGCACTAACACTAAAAGCCCACAACCTACAATTCTTGAATAAAATAAATTGGTAGACCCTTTGCTTTCATAACAGTCTATATCTTGTTGTAAAAAAAGTAGTGGGTTACCATAATCTGATCGTGTAAGCACTCTCCGCCTCCCCTTCATATTCCTTATTTCTTATTCCCTCTTTCTTAGCTTTTACCCCCCTTGACTCTTCCTCTTTTTCCCTTCCCCCTCTTTTCTACTCCTACTACACTGCCATAGACCACAGAGTAGTTTACAGTTGCAACACCAAAAATATTCATAGGACTAGACTTAGTGGTCGTTTTTCACGTTTCACCATTCTTCTTATGCCCTCCTTTTTCATCTTTGTTTTCTACTCTTCTTTCTATCCCCCTTTTGCACCTTTTATTTCTCCCCTAGTGCTAAGGAATAATTGATAATTAAATTTAAGGCAGTTTTATTAAGATTAGAATCCTTAGCCACTGTTCACCCCTATAATTGGTGAACAAACAAGCGGTGTTCATCCGCTACTAATAATGTATTGACATAAGTTGCTCTTTTGCTCATTTTTGTAAAAGTATTTAGAACTCTACGTGAGGGCAATATTGTGCTTGCGAGAGGAGTGTCCTTTAATTCACTGTCTCTTTCTATAGTTCTACATATTTTTGTGCTAGCCTACATATTTGATCCCCTTATTTCCCTTTCCCCTCCCCCCCCCCTTTTTTTTTTTTTTTTTTTTTTTTTCTTCTCCCCTTGAACTTGATGATGACTGGTTTGAGATTTCTCACCCACAATACACAGGGCCTGAATACCCCAACTAAAAGAAGTCTCCTCCTAAGTCAGCTCAGACGAAATAAAATTGATGTGGCATTTATTCAGGAGACTCATTGGCTACAGCAGAGAGGTGAGAAATTTAAATTTCGCAATTATTCACATATTTACAGGGCCTCCCACCACACGAAATCCAGAGGAGTAGCTATTCTGATTAGAGACTCAGTGAGCTTCGAAGAAATTTATAGCGAAATCGACATTCAGGCTCGATACATTTTCCTTGTCTGTAAGCTTAACAATACCCTTTTTACTTTGGTCAATATTTATGTTCCTAACGCAAAGCAGACGCAATTCCTTACCAAAGTTCTAAGGCAAGTAATGTCCATAAGACAAGGGGAACTCTGCGTGGGTGGAGATTTTAATCTTACCTGGGACCCTGATATAGATAAATTGGTACCCCCTTCAACCAAAAGAGATAGGTCCCTACACTCCAAGGCAAGTGCATTTCGGAGGGTGATGTGCCAGTTCCAATTATATGATGCATGGCGATCATGTAATTTTACAGCACGTGACTATACCTTTTACTCGAATCCTCATGGGTCATTTTCCAGAATAGACACTTTTTTTGTCACATCTAAACTTTTGGATAAAATGGACAGATCTGGGATACTCCCGATTTCTTGGTCTGACCATAACTCAGTTACATTAGAGTTAGGACCGATAGTCCCCAACGACGGATATGTTTGGAGATTAGCAGATTGGCTGATTCAGTCACCCCCAGATGTACAAAATTCAGTGGAGACTATAAGAGAATTTTTGAAATTAAATGATGATGGACAAACAAGTTCCCAGAACTTGTGGGCAACTCTTAAAGCGTTTATGAGGGGCCATTATATTAAATTGGCAGCTAAAGCAAAAAGAAATAGAGGGGGTACATTAGCAGAATTAACATGTAGACTAAGAGATTGTCAGCTGAAAATTTCCAGGGCTTATTCCGCTGAGGTTAATAGCCAGATACAAACCTTAAAAAAACAGATTAGACACCTAGAACTCCTGAGGGTCCAGAGGACTCTAGATAAGTTCAGACAGAAATTTTATTATTGCAATAACAAGCCTACCACGTTCCTAGCAAACAAATTGCGAAACAGAGTAGCTCAGAAACGAATAGTATCCCTCAAAAGGAACAATATCACTGTCACATCTCCAAAAGAAATAGGCCATGCCTTTTGTGAATTTTACAGATCATTATATAATATTAAATCGGCCCGTGACAATGCCAACCCATTGAAGGAGGATATTGGGTCCTTCTTAAAAGACCTGGAACTTCCCATTTTGACAGAAGATAAGGTGAATCTCCTAAGGGGTCAAATCACTACTGATGAGATCAAGCTGGCAATCAGGCAACTCAAGTTAGGGAAAGCTCCTGGCCCAGATGGGTATACGGGGAAATTTTATAAGACCTTTGCACATTTAATTACACCCATACTACACAGATTTTTTAATGAAATTATGCAGCAAGGGACAGTGGCCCCAGAGTTTCTAGAGGCTAATATAATTACTCTGTTGAAACCAGACAAAGATCCTACAGACTGTGGAAGCTACAGACCCATATCATTAATAAATCTAGACACTAAACTATACTCCAAAATTTTGGCAAATCGTTTAGCTAAAGTAGTACCAACATTGGTACATGGGGACCAGGTCGGGTTTATACCGGGCCGGGAAGGCCCCGATAATACTAGAAGATTAGTGCATATAATGTCGGAAGCCAAGAGGAGAAGGGTCCCCCTCCTCGCCCTGTCCCTAGACGCAGAAAAGGCGTTTGACAGGGTGAGGTGGGATTACCTTTGGGAGACTCTAGAAGGTTTTGGCATTCCAAATCAGTTCATAAGGGCTGTGAAGACATTGTATTCTAACCCCACAGCGGTAGTGAGAGGTGTAGGATTTCAGTCGGAGAAAATTGTAATATCTAATGGAACTAGGCAGGGGTGCCC
The DNA here is from genome assembly GCF_027579735.1 of Bombina bombina. NCBI lineage: Eukaryota > Metazoa > Chordata > Amphibia > Anura > Bombinatoridae > Bombina > Bombina bombina. Next base: position 1,016,146,807 of record NC_069500.1, on the reverse strand, counting down.
TTTGTCACCCTTGCTGTTCGCGCTAGCTATTGAACCACTAGCCCAAGCCATTAGAAGGAACAAAAAAATAGAGGGCATCACTTTTGGAGATACCACGCATAAAATTGCGCTTTTCGCGGATGACGTCACTCTTGTATTGACTTCTCCTAAGTCTTCTTTACCCCCCCTCATGGAAGTCATTAGATTATTTGGTGAATTAAGCTTTTATAAATTGAATATGTCTAAAACCGAAGCGTTAGCAATTGGGATCCCAGATGCAGTAGTCTTAGACATTAAGCGCGGTTACAGCTTCAAATGGATGGGAAACTGTATAAAACACTTGGGGGTGTATCTTAGTCCCGATGTGCCCACAATGGTTAACAAAAACTTTACAGATAGAATGCATGAGTTTAAAAAGCTTTTAGAGTCATGGGAATATTCGGAAATTTCGTGGACAGGCAGAATTGCCTCAATAAAAATGTCATTTTTGCCAAAAATTACATATCTTTTTAGATGTATTCCTGTCCAAATTCCCAGATCATTAATCAATCGATTGCAAAGCATGATTTCAGCTTATGTCTGGAGAGGTAAGAAACCAAGGGTCTCAGGGAGCGTTTTACAAAGAGCGAGTAAACAGGGAGGCTTGGCACTACCCAATATCCTAGCATATCATGATTCGGCCAGATTCTCTCACATTTTGGGGTGGAGTACTGCAGACTCCAACCTCAGATGGCAAGACGTGGAAAGGGACACTTTACCGCCAAACATGAAATTGACGGATTTGATCTGGATCCCTGCCCATTATCGGAGTAGGTTAGGGATAACACAACCAATTATCTTAGATGCTCTCAAGTTTTGGGATAAAAACAGACATAGAACGCATATAGCTCCACATCCGTCTCCCATCCATCCAGTTGTTAGTGTGGCTTGGTGTCTCCAAGAGACTCACATGAGTATATGGCTAAGACTAGGTGATGTCTTGGTTGAGGATATCTGTGAAGATACAGATCAATCCTTACTTAGTTCCTTCATGATAAAACACCATATCCCTAAAAAATTCTATTTTGAAACACTCAGATTACTCGGTTTTTTGAGAAGTTGGGGATTACAAGGTAGTAAATGGAGAGAAAAAACTAAATGGGAAACATGCTGGACTTCAGATCGTAAACCTAGGGGTGTGATGTCCTTTATATACTCCCTATTAACTAGGGAACAAACACCAATGAAAGCCATATCCCAATTGGCTTGGGAAAAGGATTTATGTGAGACCTTCGATTTGAGTGATTGGTACAAAGAGATGATGTTTGCCAAGAAGTATCTCCATTGTGCTACCCTATGGGAAATTCACTATAAAATAGTATACAGATGGCATTTGGTACCTAAGCGCCTTCATCAATTTTTCCCCACTTCTTCTCCAGTTTGCTGGAGAGATTGTGGGCAGATAGGTTCCTGGATGCATGTGTGGTGGGAGTGCCCCAAGATCAGACCGTTTTGGAGGTCTTGTCTAAAACTTCTGGGGGATTTACATTATAATCTTCCTCACTCACCCGCTCTTACTCTGCTGCATATGAGGTCTCCTAGAATGCCCCTTTCAAGAAAGATCTTCCTAATTTATTTTTTTACTGCTGCCAAACTAATTATTGCAAGGAAATGGAAACAGGTATCTCCACCTTCCATCCAGAATGTTATAGATCAACTCACTTACATGAAACAAATGGAAAAATACGTATATAACTTAGCCGGGAAGATTGACCTATATTATATGGTGTGGGAGGGATGGACAGAGTTTTTTGGTGACTGACTAAGAAAATATAACAGATAATAAATGGTTGTGACTCTAATAATATCTCCAGCATCTCCCCCCCTTAATAGTCCCTTCCCCCTTCTCTAACTTCCTCCTCTCTTTCCCCCTTTTTTTTTTTTTTTTTTTTTTTTTTTTCTCCCTCTCTAGTAGGAAAGTAAAGGTAGAAGGGTGAGCTAATGAAGATACTCTTTGATTTGCCTTCCCATATTAAATGTTACATAAGAGCAACTTGGTATGACCTCCTATAATATGTTATATTCTTGATAATAAATACGTTATAAATATGTTTAATTTATCATTCTATAAGTTGTATACGATTCTTGGGTTGCAAAAATTATTACAAATCTAATGTGTTATAATATATGATATAAAGTTAAAAGAGGAAATACTGGATTATGAATATTATATATATTACTAGCATACAATCTTAATAACTCTATTGATGATGTGTAACTGAGGAAGAATGAATATGAGACATTTGCTTTGAGGTTGCTTTGTTTTCCTTATTGATATTCATTTTTTATTGTCATATGATTTTGTCTTACTATATATGCAATGTATGCCAACTTCATACGAAATGTATGTATTGTTGTTGTTGTATCTATCCAGTGTTCCTTCAATAAAAAACTTTGATTTAAAAAAAAAATGGACTGGACAAAATTATTGGCACCCTCAATTTAATATTTGGTAGCACACCCATCATCCTGTAACCATCAATGAGTTTCTTACTCCTATCTACTGGAATTTTGGACCACTCTTCTTTCGCAAACTGTTCCAGTTCTCTCAGATTAGAAGGGTTCCCAACTGCTGTTTTGAGATATCTCCATAGGTGCTCTATGGGATTGAGATCTGGATTCATTGCTGGCCAGTTCAGTACTCTCCAGCGATTTGTCGTAAACCATTTCTCTGTGCTTTTTGATGTGTGCTTTGGGTCATTGTCCTACTGTAAGACCCATGACCTCTGGCGGAGACCCAACTTTCTGACACTAGGCCCTACATTGCAACACAGAATTCTTTGGTAGTCTTCAGATTTGATAATGCCATGCACACAGTCAAGACATCCAGTGCCTGAAGCAGCAAAGCAACCCCAAAACAACAGTGAACCTCCACCATGTTTGACTGTAGGGACTGTATGCTTTTCTTTAAAATCCTCATTTCTTTTTCTGAAAACAGTAGAATGATGGGCGTTACGAAAAAGCTGTAATTTTGTTTCGTCTGTCCAAAACACATTCTCCCCAAAGGATTATGGCTTCCTCAGGTAAATATTGGCAAACTCCTATCTGGCTTTTTTATGTTTCTGTGTCAGCAGTGGGGTCCTCCTGGGCCTCCTAAAATAGCGTCCATTTTCATTCAGATGGCGACGTATAGTGCGAGCTGACACATTTGTACCCTGTCTGTGCCTGTAAGTCAGCTTGAATTTGTCTGGAAGTTGATCAAGGTTCTTTATCCACAATTCAAACAATCCTTTGTTGTAATCTTTGATCAATTTTTCTCTTTCGTCCACTTCCAGGGAGATTATCTACAGTACCATTGGCTGTAAAACTTCTTGACAATGTTGCACACAGTGGACACAGGAACATTAAAGTGAAACGATTTGAGCTGCTAACAAATGCCACGGCAAAAAAAAAAAATCCTAAAAGGTGACGTCTTTACCTCTTAGCCAATAGCAGTGCGGTAAATGAGGCTCCCATGGGCGCCAAGCCGTATTTACCGCACTGCTATTGGATAAGAGGTAAAAACATCACCTCTTAGCAAAAAAATTTTTTAGCCTTGGGCTTTGTTAGTAGCTCAAATCGCCGATCGGTTGAGACAAATAAAGGAGATTTCTACATGAAGTATCTTATACTTCATGAATAAAAGACCCCTTTATTTGTTTCAATAGTCAATCCTAGCATTTGTGAAACGCTAGGATTAACTTTCACTTTAACCCCTTAATGACAACTGACGTACCAGGTACGTCATGCAAAAACTAACTGTTAATGACAATAGACGTACCTGGTACGTCAGTTGTCTAACAGAGTGATGGAAGTGATCACAATCACTTCCAGCAGCTCTGAGGTTATTGCAGTGATGCCTCGATATGGAGGCATCCTGCAATACCCCTTTACAAGACTCCGATGCAGAGAGAGCCACTCTGTGGCCCTCTCTGCACCGGTAGCAATGGTGCCGATGGTGCCGTTGTCTGGGTGGGAGGAGGGAGCGTGTGCGCGCGTGCACGATGCGCGTGCGTGCACGAGGGGGCGCGCGCGTGCACGGGTGTGCACGGGGGCGCATGCACGTGCACACATTAGCCACACTGACACCAATGAAGTAAGGAAGGGGAAAAAAAAGTTAATATTTTTTCTTTCATATAAAAGGATCTGGAAGGGGGAGGGGGTATTGTGGGGGGGCTGCTACATTACAGAAATAATTCAAAATAAAAATAAAAGTTATAAATAAAATTTAAATACTTTGGTTTGTGGGGCCAAACTGGGTACTGGCAGACAACTGCCAGTACCCAAGATGGCGGTAATTAGGTAGGGGAGAGGGTTAGAGAGCTGGAGGGGGGGATCAGGGAGGTTGGTGCTAAGGCAGGGGTCCATCACAACTAAAATATTTTATTATTTTTATTTAAAAAAAAAAAAAAATTTTTATTTAACTCTTTTATTTAGTACTGGCAGACTTTCTGCCAGTACTTAAGATGGCGGGAACAATTGTGGGGTGGGGTAGGGAAGAGAGCTGTTTGGGAGGGATCAGGGGGTGGGATGTGTCAGGTGGGAGGCTGATCTCTAAAATTAACCCTGCAAGCTCCCTACAAGCTACCTAATTTAACCCCTTCACTGCTGGGCATAATTCACGTGTGGTGCGCAGCAGCATTTAGCGGCCTTCTAATTACCAAAAAGCAAAGCCAAAGCCATATAAGTCTGCTATTTCTGAACAAAGGGGATCCCAGAGAAGCATTTACAACCATTTGTGCCATAATTGCAGAAGCTGTTTGTAAATAATTTCAGTGGGAAACCTAAAGTTTGTGACAAAATTTGTGAAAATTTTTTATCGCATTTGGCGGTGAAATGGTGGCATGAAATATACCAAAATGGGCCTAGATCAATACTTAGGGATGTCTTCTAAAACAAAATATATACATGTCAAGGGATATTCAGGTATTCCTGACAGATATCAGGGTTCCAAAGTAACTAGCGCTAATTTTGAAAAAAAGTGGTTTGGAAATAGCAAAGTGCTACTTGTATTTATTGCCCCATAAATTGCAAAAAAAGCAAAGAACGTGTAAACATTGGGTATTTCTAAACTCAGGACAAAATGTATAAACTATTTAGCATTGGTGTTTTTTTGGTGATTGTAGATGTGTAACAGATTTTGGGGGTCAAAGTTAGAAAAAGTGTGTTTTTTTCCATTTTTTCCTCATATTTTATCATTTTTTTTAGTAAATTATAAGATATGATGAAAATAATGGTATCTTTAGAAAGTCCATTTAATGATGAGAAAAACGGTATATAATATGTGTGGGTACAGTAAACGAGTAAGAGGAAAATTACAGCTAAACGCAAACACTGCAGAAATGTAAAAATTGCCATTGTCATTAAGGGTAAGAAAATTGAAAAATGGTCCGGTCATTAAGGGGTTAAGATCTCAGGAGATGGACTTGTAACCTTGAGATTGTCCATGCTTTTCCACAAGTGTTGTTCTCAAATCCTCAGACAATTATTTGCTGCTCTTTCTCTTCTCCATGCTCAGTGTGGTACACAGAGACACACAACAGAAAAGTTGAGTCAATTTTTCACCATTTTAACTGGTTGCCAGTATGATTTCTATATTGTCAGCAACTGTTAATTGATACAGGTGAGTTTAATTACAAATTACAGGAGCATCACAAACTTGGAATGTATTTTTTACAATTTTGAAAAGGTGCCAATAATTTTGTCCAGTCCATTTTTTGAGTTTTGCGTGGAATGTGTCGCATTTTGCTTTTTCTCTCTAATTTTTGTGTGTCATACCAATACAAACAAAATAAATAAACATGAGCATGCCTAAACATTTGTAATTGCAACAATTTTCTTGGCAAAATGGTGCATTATCTGACAGAAATGCAGGGGTGCCAATATTTTTGGCCATGACTGTAGAAACTCCATTTTACCCAATTAGGTGTTTGACTGGAAGCTATCAAGAGATATATACACGGATGCACATAAGTTCAGATAGCTCTACTGTGGCACTTTCTCTTTTCTTACTAGTTTTGAAGTTATAATTGCTTTTGGGGGTCTGCACCTGATCCAGGAACGGCTAACTACCGCCTAGATCTTTAAACTAATATTTTACTGTAAAAATTCCCTGTCCTGTTTAAACAGGAAGGTACCAGTAATCCTCTCCCAGTACTTTTTCTGTAATATATATATATATATATATATATACTTGATATTTCTTTGAATTAATTTGCCGTTGTAGACTAACAAGGCAATTTTGTCCGCAAGGGGGGATAATGGATAGGATTATTAATGTTATTCTTATTTATTATTTATATAGTTATTCTTAAAGTTATGCATGGGCGAGGGTGCTACTATCAGACTAAAGTATACTCCCTCTATAGCCACAATTAGGAATTCCATAGACAATCCCTGGTTAATGCTTTGTCATAGAAAACCTGTATAACCTCTCTGTATGTTGGTAATTCTCCCTAGGGGCAATCCCGTTATACATATTGACAACAGGATTGGTCACTGGTCACTACGGTCCGGTTTAAATCACGCCCCTGTGGCAGGTATGTGATGAGAGCAATATGTCAGTTAATGTTACAGCCCTTACCATTATAATGGGATCTATTTGTGTATATATAGTATTGTAAACGACTTCATATGAGTTTATCAGCTTGACTATGATACTGTTGTTAACCATACCCCCTGTTTAGATTTAGACAAATACATTAGTGGTTATCAGCCTTAGAGGACTATCCCACATAGTAGGCATATACAAAGGTGTAACAATTGTGGAGCACGTTTCTGATGGTTAGTTTGTATACTTTGGTTTAATCACTAGCAAGGTTGATGATGTATGTATACACTCCCCCTTTGCATGCGTCTGAACAGGCTAGTAGAATGTGAAGCGCTCCAAGACAAGAAAGTGTTTGGTTATGGCAAATCCATCTTAGTAAGAAGGATGCTAGTACTGAATAGATGACTATGGATGTATAAGGATTAAATAAGTTGTGATTACATCTCTATAAAGAGCAATACAATGTTTATGTGCTGAACATGTGTTATATGTCTACTTACATTAGACAATAGGATATAAGCGCTAAATATTTACTCCAGGCCCCATTTAATGCCACAAGTTATTTGCATTGGTGACGCACTGAAATGTTTTGACACCTATTTACACATATGTTCTGAAGTAATATAACAGTCACACCTTTTATATTTTTTTCTATAAATGGCATTATGGTTGAGACTAATAATAATATAATATAAGACATCACTGATTATGATGATTTGTTGATTTTATTACAAGGACAGAGACTCATATTTTGCTATATATCTTTTCTCTTTACTGAGGACAGCATTTTAAAGTACATTAAATTCAAACAAACAGAGAATACAGTACAGAACAGAACTTATTAACCAATGAGAACAGAGTTTGACATGAAGTGGACAAAGTTGACCAATGAGCATAGTCTATCACATTATAACATAGTCAGTAACTGTCCAATCTTCCTCTTTTCTCTTTGCTGCTCAAGAGATAAGTATATTGTGTTTTATTGTATCCAAAATAAAACTAAATATGTTTTTGTTTTTGTTGTTTTCATTGTTTATTCTTTGATATCTTATTCTATATATATATTTTATATCCTATATATATTACTCACCTACCTTCTTTGTGTAATTTTATTTTATCCTTCATAGAATATATTCCTGGTCTGAACAATCAAATGGCAGACTGGGGATCGAGATATCTTACAGACTCCAGCGATTGGAAATTGAATTCCTTACTTTTTCAAGAAATTCAATCCCTAAGGGGTCCCTTCTCAATAGACCTCTTTGCCTCTCGCCTGAATCATCAGATATCTCCTTATTTCAGCTGGAGACCAGATCCCCAAGCTCTAGCAATCAATGCCTTTCTACAACAATGGCCGATCACAGGAGCTTATGCTTTTCCACCCTTTTCCATGATTCTCAGGACTCTACTTTTTGTCAAGCGTCATCAGATTTCTCTATTGATAATAACTCCATTCTGGCAATCCCAAGTATGGTATCCTCTCCTTCTAGAATTATCTTTCCTTCACCCAATTCTACTTCCATCCAGATCAGATCTTCTAACAGATCCTTCAGACCAATGTCATCCTCTAGTCCTTCAGGACAAACTTCATCTAATCGCCTGGATGATTTCAGGGGCTCCTGGTCTGGCGTCGGATTATCGGAAGAAGCTAGACTCCTCCTTCAGGATTCCTGGGCCCCTGGAACCAAAAAATGTTATCTATCCTCCTAGCTTAAATCGTCTAGCTGGTGCAATTCAAGACACATGGATCCCATTTCAGCTCCTTTAAATCAAGTAATTAATTTTCTATCTTCATTATTTCAATCTGGTTTAGCTTACAGATCAATAAATGTAGCTAGATCTGCTATATCTGCGGGTCATGAACTAATTAATAATATCCCTATAGGCCAACATCCTACTATTTGTAGACTTCTAAAATCAATTCGTCTTAAACGCCCTCCTTCTTCTAAATATTCATCCTTTTGGGATGTAGATTTAGTTATTTCTCTCTTTAATTCTTGGCCTAATAATGAAAGTTTATCTCTCAAACAACTTACAGTCAAATTAACAACTTTACTTTGTCTTTTATCTTGTAAAAGGGTCTCTGACGTAAAAGCTATTGATTTCAATTCAAAATCTTTTTCTCCTCAGGGAGTCATTTTTTCGATTTCCCGAAGAACAAAAACTTTATCTTCATCCATTTTTTATCCTTATTTTTATGAACATCCTAAGCTTTGTGTAGTTCTCTGTCTTAAAGAATACGAACAGAGAACTTCCTTGCTTAGGTCTCCATCTCACAACCAACTTCTCATTTCTTACGCTCCTCCTCATTTACCTGTTTCTTCCCCTACTATCAGCAGATGGGTTAAAGGAGTCATGTCTCAAGCTGGTGTTGATAGTTCTTTTTCTTCTCATTCAATAAGAGGAGCTTCTGCCTCAAAAGCGTTTTCCAAATCTGCTTCCCTTCAAGATATCCTTAACGCTGCCGACTGGTCATCAGATTCAGTTTTTAGACAATTTTATTTTAAACCTATTCATTCTATTCCTTTTAACTTGGTTTCATAAGTTCTTTGCTTTAAACTAGCAAAATATGAGTCTCTGTCCTTGTAATAAAATTCCGATTATCCTAGCTTTGTGAAGGTATAATCTAGATTTTATTAGAGAGACAGAGACGAGTATTTTCCCTCCCATGTTTATTATTATTGTATTTACATAATATTTTTTACCCTCCCTATATATTATTAAAGCTTTTTTATTATAATTTTTAACATTGTTTTACTATAATTTATTTCTAGTGCAAAATCCCACTTCAGGTTTTCAAGGAACAGTCTGAATATTACACACAGCTTCTACAATCAACCTCTTCAAGCAAGTTTTACTTTATCCAAGGCTTCAGAAATTTCTTCAAGCAAAACTACTCTTCAATGTTCCTATTCATCCTCATCTTCATGTTTTTAGGACTCATGTTCTACCTTTTGGACAATATTCTGTTTGGTTTTCGCAACAAAGTTCAAAGAGGAAGATTGGACAGTTACTGACTATGTTATAATGTGATAGACTATGCTCATTGGTCAACTTTGTCCACTTCATGTCAAACTCTTTTCTCATTGGTTAATAAGTTCTGTTCTGTACTGTATTCTCTGTTTGTTTGAATTTAATGTACTTTAAAATGCTGTCCTCAGTAAAGAGAAAAGATATATAGCAAAATACTCGTCTCTGTCTCTCTAATAAAATCTAGATTATACCTTCACAAAGCTAGGATAATCGGAATTGGTTGTGCACTAAGGGGGGGGAGCTTATTACACATATTTGCACTGTTTTGATTCACTTTTGGTTGTCTGAAGAAGGGGTTTACCCCCACCCCAAAATAAAAGTTTGCATAGTTGCCAACAGTCCCTGATTTCCAAGGACAGTCCCTGGATTTTGTTGTATGTCCCTGGATTTTTTGGAGTTCAAAGAAAGACGATCCCAGCTGCATAAAAGTATATTCCTTTATTTTGTTCAAATTAAAACATAGAGAAACACAGTAAACGATGTGGAAGGTGCTGAGGGCGCAGCACTGTCTGGCTTACATGTTTCGGAAATGATCCGTAGTCATAGCCTGGCTATGACTACGGATCATTTCCGAAACATGTAAGCCAGACAGTGCTGCGCCCTCAGCACCTTCCACATCGTTTACGGTGTTTCTCTATGTTTTAATTTGAACAAAATAAAGGAATATACTTTTATGCAGCTGGGATCGTCTTTCTTTGAACTCTCTGCTTTCCAGTAAACCGGCTGCATATTCGGCTGATTATGGGATACAAAGATACAAAGGAGCAAGTGTGATGGACGCTTGTATTTAGCCTCTGCAATTTACGGCCACAGCACCCTCAAGTCTCACTGTGTTATGGAGCGGAGCAGGGGGGAGGAGCCACACGAGGACGCAGGAGGATTGCAGCTGGGATAAGTTGAGGCGGTTGAGGTTCACCGCTTCGTCCTGGCGTGCTTCCGGTTTGCTTGTTTTCCCCAGAGTGGAGCTTTTCCTGCACAGAGCCTAGTAGGGGACAGGGGCATTGATATTGCCTGAAGCACCCCCACTCCGGCGAACACGGGTGAGTGAAGTACTTGGTTGGATAAGGTGTGCTCTAAACAGCCGTTTATACATTCATTACATATCTATTCTATTTTGCCTGCTTGTGTGCAAATATTTGTGGCTGCTTGCGGCCAAGTGATTTTTCAATATTTAACTGTTTGCATTGGTAATACTTACGGCTCCCATACCTTTGGATATTATACTTTTGGACTGCTGGCACAGTAATAAGAGTTTCTCTTTGACTATTTGTTCCTGGATTTTTTGGTCCATATAAATGCTACCTCTTTTGTCCAACATTTGGTGTGTGTATATATTTACACACACATATGCATACATATACATAGATAGATAGATAGATAGATGGATAGATGGATGATACATAGGTAGATGTAGTGTATTATTTAAATATAATTAATTCCTAATAGAATATTATTATTATTGAATGGGTTCACATATTATTTGTATGCCTAATGTTGATGCTGTGTTGTAAAAATAGCCATATGCCCAGAATGTGTTCCAGAGACTGGGTAGATGTAAGAGCTTGGTGCTGTAATCTGTATAATAAACTATGGATAAGTCTAAATGATACTATTACTTTCAAATGGGTGTGTTTTGATTGCAGAACTGAGTGGGCAGAGCAGTTGAACAGTAGGTTGTCAATACTCCAGTAACCTGCTTGCTTGCTCTGCTGCAGTGTCCCTGGAATTATTTTTGAAATGTTTACAACTATGAGTTTGCTGTGCTTTAAATCCAGAGAGTGTGATTACTGGATGCTGTATATACATACATATACATGTTTAGACAGGTATAGGTATATATCACTATGTTAAGTCCCTTGCCTGCATTTTTTTCTAACAACTGAAACCTCATATCTTTGAGCCCTTATAACTATTTTGTGCAGTTTTTTTAAAAAAAAAAAAATAATAATAATTTGTATTAGATGGTTTTATTATGAGTGTAACTGTACTTTTAAATGTATTTCGCTCACACATAACTGTTAGCGCACCACTTGTAACCTGGCCCTTAATAGGAGGAAAAACATTGTAAGTAGTCTGTTATCAGTTATTATGGAATAACTCTATCACAACTGAACTTTACCAAAAATAAATCAGCATCAGTGTCAATTACACAATTCCAATTGCGTTTAACTCGTTATAAATTTGTTTTCCCTGCTCCCATGCCCCCTAATTATAAAAGTACACTAAAAATAAGTGACTGCCTAGCCTGTATACTAAGCTTCCAGATGCCAGCTCCGTATTCATTTCTGATAAAAAAAAATCCCCGAAAGTTATTTATTTTTCGATTCGTTTGATATAAGTATCAATTAAATGCGCTATAGTCAGTTTCAGATGTCATTCATATCACAGACGAGCTGTAAAACTAACCATTGCCGCGTAATATGAAAAAAACTTAAAAAATATTCAATCTTCTTTATTTTGCCCTTCCTCAAAATGGTATACAAGAATTCAAGTAGAGCGTGTGACATCACACGTACATTTCTCCTTTACCCTATCAATTGTTCGTAGTTGCAAGCGTGTCACTGCGAGCCAATCATCATAAACGTTTTTTGAAGGAGGGCGTTTTCGGCACGCTTCGAGGTTTGAAGTTGAAGGCGCGAGCTAGCAGGGTTTTTGGAGACAATCGCCTTCTGTGTAAAAGTTTAGTTTACAGTTAGGCGGTTTAACTGCAAAAGAACAGGATATAATGGCAGCTCAGCAGACGCGTGAGGGGATTACGCTGAAAGGCAGCTCCGAGATCGTGGCTGAATTTTTCTGTGAGTGTGGTGGCTGGTGAAGCACCTTGTTGTTTTCAGGTGTTAGTCAAGCACCTACCCTGTTCATCTGAGGGTTGGGCTCTTTAAGTTTACTAGGGCATTTCCATTGCGGTTATGCTACCGTCTCTGAAAAGTATGTGTAATTAAAATAATAATAATTATAAAAGCACACACACTATTTGGAGCTTCATTATAATGAAAACCGTACATGGCTCTAATTTTGTAGAGCATGTGGCTCTGCAACTATGTTCAACCTATGCCAAGGGGCGAAAAACGGGTAAAGTACACATTGGTTGCAGCAGTGGTAGTCACACAACCTTTTTATGATTACGTATATATTCACTCTATCACTACCAAAGTTACACTGCAAAGACCCATTGGGAAATTTACCAGTCCGGTACCGAAATGTCTGGGGTTGTCTTGATCTGTATCTTATGAAATAAAGAAATTGTTTTTGAAAAGTCTGTTCAGTGCAGTGTCTATCATTGGTAGTGATATGGTTATATATTTGACACGCAGCACCCCGGCAATTACGAGTGGGGAATAGTGACTGCACCGGACACAGACTGCTATATATATATATATATATATATATATATATATATAGAGTAAACAAGCTACACACATGCGCAACCATCTGCACCCCATTGGATTGCCGCTCAGCTACACACACACCGCGCGTGAGCACATAACCAAACATTGTGCACTGCGTAATGCTTGCTTATAATGAATCTGCAGAAGTTATTTATTACTGTCACACGTGACATGTGCAAGAAGGTGGGCTGTGAGTGACCGTGTTGTACATTTAAAGGGACACTGAACCCAAATTTTTTATTTCATGATTCAGATAGAGCAGCAATTTAAAGCAACTTTCTAATTTACTTCTATTATCAATTTTAATTAGTTCTCTTGCTATCTTTATTTGAAAAAGGCATCTCGGCTAAGGAGCCAGCAAATGTTTGCTTCAGTACCATGGACAGCACTTGTTTATTGGTGCTGACCAATCAGCAAGGACAACCCAGGTTGTTCACCAAAAATGGGCCGGCATCTATACTTACATTCTTGCATTTCAAATAAAGATACCAAGAGAATGAAGAAAATGTGATAATAGGAGTAAATTAGAAAGTTGCTTAAAATTTCATGCTCAATCTGAATCACGAAAGAAAATATTTGGGTACAGTGTCCCTTTAATACTACAAGGAAGCTTATAATAAACGTTCAAATGCGCAAAGTCCATTATTGTGCAGCAGAGCCCTTTGCACATGCAAACATTTTTTCTAAGCTCCCTTGCTTGTGATGTCACCTAGTGCCATGTCATCGCTGGGGTAGAAGTGCCTCCACTGGCTCCTGAGCGCTTGCCGAACGCGGCCCTAGAGATGTACGTTTTGTTTAGTTACGAATACACATTTGTAACGAAAAATGGTTTTTTGTTTTGACAAAGAATTTTTGAATGGGTACACCAATGAAACAAAATGTGTAAATAATGGTGAAATTCATGTGTTCATTTGTTTCCTTTTTATTTATTTTTTTAGGGTTAACACTTACCTTTTGCACACTGGAGAGTGCGCTAACCCGATCCTCTTCTTGTCAGAGCCCTGGTCGTGTTAACTAAGGTCAGTTTAGGTTCTGGGAGCTGAGCGCGTTAAGCCTGCTGTTAGTGCAGCCAGGGTTTTGGCAGGAAGAGGATTAGGTTAGCACGTTCTCCAGCATGCAAAAGGTAAGTATAAACTGCAACAGGCGAACTTTGAACATTTTTCATTTGTTTTAACAAAAATGAATGTAAATGTCTAACTAAAATTATTAGTTTAGTTGAATATTCAAGGAAACTAATTTCCTTTTATATTTGTTGCGAAAAATTTGTCTGAAATGTAAATTCCTTGACTGCGCAAGTCTACTGGCTCCTGTTTTGGTTATTCAACACATCTATAAATACAACTGACTGGTTTCTATATATATATTTTCACTGGCTCCTAAAGTTTAAGTATATTTGTAAACCTCTGCTTTAAAGGGCCAGTAAACCTAGCAAATAATGTTTATATAATTTTGCAAATAGTGCAGAATTGTATAACATTTGCTTAGCGCCAGGTTTCTAAAGCAAATTGTTAGATATTTGTCAAAGAAAACACAACGTCGCTCCTGGCTCTACTGAGCCGGTCTGTTTTTTTTTTTCTCCTAAGTGCATCTGGGCACCCTGTCTAATTACAGCCGGCTGATCGTGCTATTAAACTCAATGTAGCTTGCTACCAGAGCGGGAGCCAGATACATTGATTTTAATAGCGCGATCGGGTGTGCTGTGATTAGACAGCGTGCCCGCGATGCGCTT